>NW_028301615.1:34342272-34645303 GCF_987345545.1 Pholcus phalangioides | reverse complement strand
GGAAATCATGTTTCGGCAAACGAACATGATTCCTGTATCATCTTCGTTAGCCCAGGTATCACTGTATAGATTTGGACCTAATCCTTAGATACAGTGCAGAAAGACAGATATGTTACATTTCTAGATATCGTAAATGGAAAAAATATTACAGAAAAGTATAGGGAGCTAAACTTAGATATTACTTTATTAAGTGTTTGCAATGCATTACAATTGGGCACTAGGATTCCGCTAATGAAAAAAAGAGAAAATTAGTTTTTGTACAAAGCCTTGAATTCTACACCCTAATTTTGCTGATTTGAAATAATAATCGATGCTTTACCAACATATACAGGACTTGAAATTTTTAACACAAAAAGTGAAAAAGTCTCGAGTTTGCTTGTTTTTTTTTTTTTAACCAGAATTAAATGTGTGAAAGAATAAAAATGTGCAAATCACAGTCAGACTCACTTATAACAAAATTGGAAAAAGAAAACAACTAAACTATTTGCTAAACCTGAACTTTGTTATATCCACACCTGCTTGAAAAATAATGCATTGGAGCAAAATAAAACATTTGTGGGCTCACAAGCTTGCTTAGCCCATAAATGTTTTGTAACTGTTTTAAAAATCTTAAATAAAGGAAATAATTTAAATTCAATTTAAATTTCACAAGCACGATACACATCTTTCAGTAATCTTAACATTCTTAAAATGAATCAAATCAAATAATATATTTTAATAAAGATTTTTTTAAATAAAGCTTTAATTAAAATCGCATAATCGATTACATCTATAAAAATATGAGTGAATAATTGCTTTTATCTTCCTGATATTTTTGTGGACTTTCAACGGTTTGTTTTTAAATCATTTTCGCCAAATAAACATGCAAAATGCAATGCTGTTTCTTTCAGTAGCAAGAGCATAAGACACAAGGAAATGTTTTCGTCTCATTTTTTTTTCATACCATTTAAAGAGAAATAACAAACTACAAGTAATTAAGTTTTTCTTTTATATACCTCACTTTCTTTCTTCATTTTTGGCTTTTAACAAACTGTATAACCACAATTTTTGAAGCAATGAATAGTGTTTTGCACTTAGACATTCTCAAAACTCCCATGATGAAACCACCACAACTAATGTCCGAATCTCTAGCTTGAGAATGGCAAACATGCACTAAAGGTCTTTTGGAAGTTGGATTCTCTTGGGAATAAACAATCTTTAAAAAAATTTTTTTTTTCTAATGAGGTTTTTAGCAAACAAAATAATACACTGAAGAGCCAAAAAAACTGGTAGCCTGCATAATATCGTGTAGGGCCCCCGCGAGCACGCAGAAGTGCCACAAGACGTGGCATGGACGCAACTAATGTCTGAAGTAGTGCTGGAGGTAATTGACACCATGACTCCTGCAGGGCTGTCCATAAATCCGTAGGAGTAAGAGGGGGTGGAGATCTCTTCTGAACAGCACGTTGCAAGGTATCCCAGATATGTTCAATAATGTTCATGTCTGGGGATTTTGGTGGCCAGCGGAAGTGTCTAAAGTCAGAAGAGTGTTCCTGGAGCCACTTTGTAGCAATTCTGGACGTGTGGGGTGTCGCATTGTCCAAGTCCGTCGGAATGCACAATGGACATGAATGGGTGCAGGTGATCAGACAGGATGCTTACGTACCTGTCACCTGTCAGAGTCGTATCTAGACGTATCAGGGGTCCCATATCATGCCAACTGCACACGCCCCATACCACCACAGAGCCTCCACCAGCTTGAACAGTCCCCTGTTGACATGTAGGGTCCATGGATTCATGAGGTTGTCTCCATACCCGTACACATCCATCAGCTCGAAGCAATTGGAACCGAGACTCGTCAGACCAGGCAACGTGTTTCCAGTCCTCAACAGTCGGTGTTGTCGGGCCCAGGCGAGGCGTAAAACTTTGTGTCATGCAGTCATCAAGGGTACATGAGTGGGCCTTCGGCTTCGAAAGCCCATATCGATGATGTTTCGTTGAATGGTTTGCACGCTGACACTTGTTGATGGTCCAGCATTGAAATCTGCAGCAATTTGAGGAAGGGTTGCACGTCTGTCACGTTTAATGATTCTCATCAGTCCCGTTCTTGCATGATCTTTTTCCGGCTGCAGCGATGTCATAGATTTAATTTTTTACCAGATTCCCGATATTCACGGTACACTTGTGAAATGGTCGTATGTGAAAATCAAATTTCATCGCTACCTCGGAGATGATATGTCCCATCTCTCGTGCGCCGACTATAACACCATGTTCAAACTCACTAAAACCTCGATAACCTGCCATTGTAGCAGCAGTAACCGATCTAACAACTATGCCAGACACTTGTTGTGTTATATAGGCATTGCCAATCGCAGCGCCGTACTCTGATTGCTTCCATATCTCTTTATCTGCATACGCATGCTACCAGTTTTTTGGCTCTTCAGTATATTTCACAGAGAAAAGTACGAATAAAAGAAGCAAAATAGGACTTTACAGCACCCTGTCCTACACGAATTTTTTTTCCAAGGAAAAAAACAAGACATTCACAGTTACAGAAAGATAAGTTAACAGATAATAATATTAAAATAATATTACAAAGAAATTCGTGACCATGTTTAAAAATTGTTCAAAAATTCATTACGGGCTTACTTTGTTGAAATCAATGTTCATTATAAGCAATCAAAATACCATACACAAACAATACCAAATTCAGGGGATATAAAAATACGTAACATCCATGTTCGTTATAAGCGAGTCAGACACTATATTAAGGCACCATCATGCATACTGGAAACACATCATAATAAATACATCCATCAATTATGAAGGAAACAATTTTGTCAACAGAATGTGTTTCTCATTTAGTTGATGCTGAATAACCCTTTGGTTGTACGTCGTGTGGATCGAGAAACCTGCACCATATGCGATACATACCACTCGACTGGCAGGTGGTATTAGTCATTAAGCAACGTTCATTATACAATTATGAAATCTTAAACCAGAAATTGTGATTCTTCTACTCTCATCTAAAAAAAACTCTACAAATAACACCAACTCAACAATCTACACCAAAATTCTCTGGTATTTTTTTTCCTTCAGAAAAATGCATAATCTGTGCATTCCAAACAGGAAATGATGGTAAGCGAGATAATTCATACTGATAGCACGTAAAGTTGTGGCCATGTATTATCATTACATTGAAACTTACTTCTCTTCCAGAGATGCAGAAGGCGCTTCTATTTTACGCTTCGCTAAACATTTTTTCCGTTTCTCCAGCATCAGCTGGCCTCTTCTGTTTGGTTTGTAGTCTCTCGCAGGAAGTGGGAGGACAACTTTATAATATATTGAAAGCAGCTCCTCTTTATCCATCGAAGCATCTACATGAACATCCAAGTGTTTCTGCAAAATGATATGTAACCAATTTCAAAATGTATCAATATGTGCATTAAAAACCACTATATCACTTACCAACTTAAACAGTGTCAACGGGACTTTACGTTGGGCATAGATTTGAAATTACTTGAACACCTAAAATTTACTTAAGTTCTAAACTCCCTTTGACTCGTGTAAGATGATTTTATGAGCGTTTTTTTGTTGTTGTTGGCCCTAAAATTTTGCAGCCTGGGGCAACTGCCTCTTTTACTCTGCTCTCTAGTTTTTGTTCCACTAGAAATGTGTGGGAACCTTACGTACCTAATTGTATATGTTATTGAATAATGTCATGCCAAGCACCTTATATATTACAGTAAAACCCCTCTTAACCACTTAGCAGTTTCTTTTGTTTGCCATATTATGTCCAAAAATAATCAACTTTTCGGAAAACAATTTAGTGTTCATATCGATTATATAAATTCAAATCAGCAATCAAAACGGTCACAAGCATTGAATTTATTAATTTATGATCATTTTCAATTACAGCGAAAAAATTATGTTTTTTCCCAGAAAAACTGAACTTGGAAGTACCAGAATTAATATTCTGTTAGGGAGCCATTCAAGTATTATGTCAGAAGTCAGCATGAATAGGGGGTGGGGTGTTCCGATTTGCTGACTTTTAATGACCGGGAGGGGGGGGGGGTGGTTTGGATGATGCTTATGTCATCGTTATGAAACATTCTTAATGGCATCTTACTCGGTGTGCCAAAAATGAGAAAAATCTTTCGCTAGTTTATGGGCACCTGAACTAACATTCAACCTAATGACAAATCCCTTACAGGGCCACTTCAGTGATCTGCAAATGTTTCACGGATCCTTCAAGAGCTCAGGAAATGTGTCTGGGCTGCTTAAGTGCTCTGGAACAGTGCCACACATCACTCAAGCGATCCTTAATTATGCCAGGGATTACTTAAGTAATCTGGGAATGTTCCGCGGGTAACTTGAGTGATATAGAACTGCACTGGGGGCCCGCTTAAGCGCTCTAAAATTGTGCCACATGTCACTCAAGGGATCTCTAAATGTGCCACAGATCGTTTAAGTGTTTCAGTATAAAAAAATTGAAAACTTATAGAAAAATTTTAGCCCATTTGAAGTGCTCAGCCGCTCTTTCAAACAAGGTGTCAAAAGCCTGAAACACCAAAAACAAAAAAGAAGATGACAAAAAGATGTTTAATCACAAAAGGCAGTGCAGTTGTTTTACTTTGAAAAGGGGTGGGGGTGAGCGAAAATATTCTTGTAAGTTAATTTCGTTGCTCCAAAACGGACCATGTCACTTCGACCCTGGAACTGAGTCGCGGGTTACTTAAGTGATACGAAGGTTTTAACAACTGGCTGTTTCGAAGATATATTTTGGAAAGAGAGAAAATTCAGCGGCCCCTGCGTGGAATCGAACCCACGTCCTTTCACTTTCCGGGTGAACACCCTAGACCCACAGAATTCCAGTTGCTAAAACCTTCGTATGGTAGCGGAGAGTGACGTCATCCTTGTGTAAGTCGCAATCTGGTGGCAGCATCAGCAGTTGTGAGCTTGGCCTGAGTCTGGTCCGGCCATCCACGTATGGTCCCTTTCAGTGAACACGAGCTCCAAGGAAGGATTGAGAGATTCTGTGCCTCTATAGTCTAGGGCGTTCACCCAGAAAGTGAAAGGACGTGGGTTCGATTCCCCGCAGGGGCCGCTGAATTTTCTCTCTCTCCAAAATATATCTTCGCAACAGCCAGTTGTTAAAACCTTCGTATGGTAGTGGAGAGTGATGTCATCCTTGTACTTAAGTGATCTTTGAATGTGCCACGGGCCTATTTCAGTGATCTGAAAATGTGCCATGGGTCATTTAAGCGAACTGTAAATGTGCAGCTTATTTCATTTTTACAAAAATGTTTTTGACATACATTTTTTTTTCATCTGGGGGGAGGGGGGGGGGGCTTGAGCCTCCTATGCCTCCCACTGACGAGGAAGGACAGCGGCAACAGGCTAGAAAGGTAATGTATATGAAGAAATGCTCTCTCTCCACATGTTGATACAAGATTCCTCGATAAGACTGGTTATATTTTTGGAGATGATGACAAGGAAGAAAATTTATCTCTGCTCACCCCCTTCCATGGGGACTCAAACCCCGGTCTCTCGTTTGTTGGACGAGCGCTCTACCAACGAAAACAAAATATTTCTCTCTTGAAGTGAAAATACACATTTGAAGGCTCTGTACGTAGACAGCGGCAGCAAGTAATTGGCCACTTCCCATACATTTGACAACTTTTTTTGGCCACAACTGGCAACTTCACTTGTATTTGACAATTTCCTTGTGATAATTGGCGATATCCCGTATGGATCCCAAATTCCCGTACTCTTAGGAAGGAAATATGGTCAGCGTATGCCAAGGGTGCTCAACCTTTTGGAGAGCACTGGCCATTACATTAGTTTGAAAACATCACTACATAAGTGATCCATAAATGTGCTGGGACCATTCAAGTGATCTGGGAATGTGCTGCAGGTCAATTAAGTGACCTGTAAATGTGGAGAGAGTAATTTAATTATGTCTGTAAATATGCCGTGGGTCACAAGGCTGATCTGTAAGTGTGCCGCAGGCCACTTAAGTAACCTAGAATGGTGCCCCAATTCACTTAATTGATCTGTAAATGTGCCACGGGTCACTCAAATTATCTTCGAGCATGTTCAGGGAGTCATTCAAATGACTCCCAGTGAAGTGCGGCAGCGTGAGCTGCTTAAGCGATCTAAAACAGTGCCCGGCTCTGTTAATTCATTTGTAAATGAGCCGTGGGTCACTTAATCAGTCTGGGAATGTGCGGAGAGTTACTTTAGTGGTCTAGGAATGTGCGGAGAGTCACTTAAGCGGTCTAGGAATGTAAGGAGAGTTACTCAATTGGTCTGGGAATGTGCTGCTTAGTGCATTTTCACAAAATAATTAAGTTTGAGGTCACAGGCCACATTAGATGGCTGCGAGGGCCCACATTTGGCCAGCGGGCGATCGGTTGGGCATGCATGGCCTATGCTCTTATCATGTATTGATATTTTCCGACCGGGGACACATTTCGCGAGGCCGCATTTGGCCCGAGGTTGATTAAAAGAAAGGTTGCTGCAAACATTCGAAAGAAAATCCAATCATTTTTGTTTCATGTGCTTCCTAATTGTTAAGAAACACAAATTAAAATTGTTGGATCAAAAACAATTTTCCAATGAATGCATTTATCCTAATTCGAAACTAGAAGCAATCGCAATGGGTTCGATGGGCAATGGAATTGAGAATAAAATGAATGGAAATGAACCTTCGATAGAATACTACAGAGTTGTGATCTAGACAAAATTTCCGGATGGAGCAAGTCGATTTCTTCCAGAGACACTTCCGCCATCTTTCTTCCTTTGTTGATAAATTTACACAATTTCCTAAAAATTCACACACAAGCCAGATCGATTAATTGCACACCAAAACAACCATGCACTGTTAATTATCAACAACATTTTACCCCCACAAAACAAAATCTTCGGTTTTTCTATCGAGGAACTACATCGGAGCTATGTTCTATTTTCCCTACTCTCTCAGTGATGTTAAGGAAAATTTTCTAAGGTCAAAAGTACTATAGATGGCGGTGTAACACCTATCAAAATGTCAGGCGAAGTAACTAATGTGACCATAATTTGGTGATTAAGAATGCAGGAAAGGGAACAGCTGCTGTCATCTAATATTAAAAAATAATAAAATACAACTCATATATCTAGTATCATCCTTGAGAACTAGATGACAGCATACCTTCCATCAAGGAAATCAAGTGCGATTTCGCATTATGCCATAGGTCAATGTCGTACATCTTTCAGGAGAAATTACAGCAGGTCAAGACCGACTACATTTACATCAGCAATGGGTGTTTTTTTGATTATTTTTTACTTTTCGGTTATCCGGACAGCCATTGGCACGCTTTATAGGAATACTTAGTTACATCGTTGGCAGCCTGAAATTGCTAATTTCTCATGAATTCGTAGCTTCAAATCGAAAAAACACCCTACCGTTTCAAGAGTATCATGGGTCCCCGGGCCAAGTGATTTTTCTGGGGCCCGCCCTGGTTAATTCTAGAAAATTTCAACCAGATCTCATTTTGTGGGCCTCCCTCTTTTCTTGAGACCCCCGGGCCGTGCCGGGTGGGGGGCCCATGCGTTAAGATGGCACTGCCTACCAACTGAGCATTCGATGATTAAGCCGGGTTTTCCTAGGAGTAGAACTTTTGCGCCGTGTGCAGCGTGAACACGCTGATTGGGTAAAAACTTGAAATTCATGTTTTTTTGACCAATCAGCGTTTTTGCTCCTACGAAAACCTGGCTTAAGTCGACATTCATTTGAACAAATTGCATCTTTAACTTTGGGCAAGAATATTACGAGAGATGAAGATGGCTCTCTTATGTTGTTTTTTATGAAATGGCAGTCAAAGTGGTGACGCAATAAGCTTGATCATAGTTCATCAACTGATAATGCGGGAGATTTCGATCCTAAATATATGTTTCCTCCGATTCGCCGCCACAAATGTGCCGATATTCAGCCAAAATATAAATTCCAGTAGAACCGATTAATGAGGGGAGGGAGGACGGGCGCAAAGGAAGGATGTTCAACCATTAGGAAAGTACGGGCCACTTCATTTATTTGAAAAAAAGGTGTTACGAACAATTTGATCTGTAGGCTGATCATATCTCCTCAAGAAAAATACGGGAAGTTCGGTCAACAAATACGGGACATCGCCGATTATTGCTAAACAGTCACCAAATCACGGTGAGATTGCCAATTCAGGCCCAAAATTTTTAAAAACCACCGAACAGCTGTTTCAGACCCCCCTCCAAGTTTAAAAAGATTTTCAAAATAAGTTCGTTTGCGTTGATTCGAGTACTCCTATGTATAATATCGTATTCCGTTTTTCAAAAATCGATTCAACGGTTTTTTTTTGTGCCAGTTTAATGAAATCAATGAAGGACCACACACACATTCTTGATAGTGCATATACGTTTTTGGCATTTTCGGGAGCTTGAAAAATTTTGGAACACAATCTCAAAATCTTAGACTCTTTTATTATTATTTTATAGGAAAAACTCACCATTGTCTGGACGGGGAAAAGTGAAGAGGAAGAGAAAACCCACGTCTAGCCGTAAAAGTCTTGATCGCAATTTCCATTTTTTTCTCATTTTCCGTCGATGGGCTCGATTAAGGTGTCGATGGGATTGTAAGCAAATTATACAAATACAAATACAAATACAAATACAACGCCACAACAGGCAAAATGCCCAACGAGGTGGCTGATAAAAAGATGCCCATAAAAATATGGTTGTCATATGTTTCAAAAATACAGCAACCCAATTAAAAATGCAATTAACACAAATTACAAACAATATATACACATGATAAAATATTATACAATGCCCATAAAGAATACTTATGGTTGTCTTATTCTAAGAATGGATAGCTTCTCGATTTACCCCAACATGTTTATCGTATTTCTTTTTAAACGTGTCAATTGTGTTACAATTTACTACCTCCGGGGGTAAGCTATTCCATTTATTAACAACCCTATTGGAGAAAAATTCCCTGCGACACCATAACCTTGCATTGTCCCTCACCAATCGATACTGGTGTCCCCTTGTAAAAGCAGTCGATTGGCGGTGTACTAAAAGTTCATGGTCCATCCTATCCATCCCATTGAAAATTTTGAACACTTCGATCATATCTCCTCGACACCTGCGTTCATCCAATGTAAACATATTCAAAAAATGAAGTCTTTCTTCATAACTCAAGCCCTGTGTGCCAATAAGGACACGCGTAGCTCTTCTCTGCACCCCTTCAACCAAGTCTATGTCCCTCTGTAGGTATGGTCTCCAAAACCTTACACCATACTCCAGTCCAGGACGAACTAAGCCTCGAAAAAGCGGAAGAATGACTTTAGGAGAACGCGAAGAGACCTTTTTGAAAATGAGACCAAGCATTCTATTCGATTTTTTGACAACCGCTGAACAATGTTCAGAAAACTTAAGTCGCTCGTCAATGAGAATTCCCAAATCGGTGACTCTAGTTGCATCCGGGATAGTGACACCATTCAACTCGTAAGAGAACCGTGGGTTGTTCGAACCAAAATGAGCGACCATGCACTTATCTACGCTAAACGTCATGCTCCATTCATTTGCCCATGCTGCAATCTTGTTTAAGTTGGTCTGGAGCAACTCCCTATCGCTTTCATTTCCGATTACCCCCATTAGCTTCACATCATCTGCGAATTTGCTAGTAATTCCATCGATACCCTGATCGAGTTTGTCGATAAAAAGTGAAAAAAGTATGGGGCCAAGGACACTTCCCTGAGGAACTCCACTTGTGACGTTTGTCCAACCAGAGAATTCCCCGTTCACCATAACTCGTTGCGACCTATCTCTTAACCACGATTCTATCCAATTCAGCAAGTTGCCCCCTATTCCAATCTCGTGTAAGCGCTTCAAGAGTTTGCCATGTTGGACCCGATCGAATGCCTTCTGGAAATCAAGGTAAACAACGTCGACATTTTTGCTCTTACCCAAAGCCTTAGTCACGTAATCATAGAAGCAAAGGAGGTTAGTTACACATGACTTCCCCTTCCTGAACCCATGCTGATTATCCGACAATACATTATTCTCGTCTATCCACTTCACAAACTGCCTTTTGATGATAATTTCCAAAATTTTCGAGAGGGAGCTCGTCAAACTCACTGGACGATAATTAGACACCACTTCTCTACTACCCTTCTTAAATATCGGAACAACGTTAGCCAGTTTCCAATCTCTCGGGACGATACCCTCAGCAACACTACTCCTGTATATCTGTGCGACTGGCCCCAACAATTCATTAGCACCTTCCCTGAGAACCCTGGGATAGATATCATCTGGTCCTGGTGCTTTGCTTGCACATACATTTCTTAGAAGATTTAGGACCTCCACGTCTTCCACTTGAATATCGTTGAGCGTTTTATTACCCCATGCAACACCCGCATATCGAATATCATTATCTCCATTAAAAACCGACGCGAAAAAGTCATTGAAAGCACTACACATGCCTACATTGCTCTCTACTTTTGAGCCTCCTATCGAGAGGGGGCCAACTGTCCCCTTACATCCATTATTGACGTATCGAAAAAATGATTTTGGGTCAGAGCCAATGTTATCTGCCAACCTAGATTCAACTTGCTTTTTACTATCCCTTATCGCTTTCTTCAACAGTCTTCTTTTATCAGTAAACAATGATAGGTCACCTCGTCCACTTTTATACTCTCTGAATGCTCTTTTCTTTTCAAGATAAAGGTTCCGCACGCTATCCGTGAACCATAGAGGGTGTGATGTACAAACACGCTTTTTTCGAACAAAGGGTATGACGTCGTGCAAAACAGAGGACAGCTTCGTACTAAATTCTTCCCATTGACTTACCACCCCTAAAAAGTGTAAGTTTCAGGAGGTGGGTGGGTTTGAACTCTCATACCCTGAACTCTTCCCATCTCTAACCCCATATCTTACCAACCCAGATGACGTGAAACTTATTGGGGTATTCGGGAATCCAAGCGAAAGGGAAAGTCTCCAGATGAACTTGAATATGATTGGAGCATGACCTTCGGCGTTGACAAGTACATAGTCGCTCATTTTGGTTCGAACTAATTGAACTGTATAATGTTATATTCTAGAGGCTACAGTTCGAAATATCCACGTTTCGCTTGCGAGTTGAATGATGATGTCATTTCAGATGTAATACTGGGATCACCAGTTTGGGAATCTTTATTGATTGGGCAGCTTGGGTTTTCTGAACATTATTCAGCAGTGGCCAAGAAAGCGTACAGAATGCTCGGTATCATTCTCGAAAAGGTCAGTTCCGTGTTCTCCCAAAATTATAATTCCACTTTTCCGGGCTTGGTTCGTCGTGGATTGGAGTATGCCGTTGGGTTTTGGAGACTATACTTACAGACAAAGGGACATTGACTTGGTAGAGGAGCCACGCGTGCTCTTGATGGCACACGGGAGTTGAGTTTTGAAGAAACACTTGATTTTTTGAAGATATTTGCATTGGAGAGCTGCATGTGTCGGGGAGGCATAGGCACCGAACGTACGGGCTGAGGCCATTTCAGCTCAGCCCCCAAAAATGTTTGTAAGGGGCTGAGGCCCCCAGTACCTTCTGAAAAAACAATACACCTTCCCTCGCATGCTTACATGCCAGAATCCCGTATATACGATGCGATCAGCAACTTTCAGCCCCACCCAAATTTTTTCTTTCATTTTTTTCCCCGTCGGTACCTCTAGTCGGGGGGAATACGATTGAGGTGTTTCTGGTATTCAACCGGATGGTTAAAATGGACCGTGAGTTAATAATGCTGCAGTGGTGGGTTGGTAAGATACGGGCTTAGAGAATGGGGAGGGTTCAAACCCACCCATCTCCAGGAAATAACATTTTTCAAAAATGTCTCTTTGCGTTCTCCTAAAGTCATTCTTCCGCTTCTCGAGGCTTAGCTCGTCCTGGACTGGAGTATGCTGTAAGGTTTTGGAGACCATACCTACAGAGGGACATAGACTTGGTTGAAGGGATGCAGAGAAGAGCTACGCGTGTCCTTACTGGCAAACGGGGCTTGAGTTATGAAGAAAGACTTCATTTTTTGAATATGTTTACATTGGATGAACGCAGGTGTCGTGGAGATATGATCGAAGTGTTCAAAATTTTCAATGGGATGGATAGGATGGACCATGAACTTTTAGTACACCGCCAATCGACTGCTTTTACAAGGGGACACCAGTATCGATTGGTGAGGGACAATGCAAGGTTATGGTGTCACAGGGAATTTTTCTCCAATAGGGTTGTTAATAAATGGAATAACTTACCCCCTGAGGTAGTAAATTGTAACACAATCGACACGTTTAAAAAGAAATACGATAAACATGTTGGAGTAAATCGAGAAGCTATCCATTCTTAGAATAAGACAACCATAAGTATTCTTTATGGGCATTGTATAATATTTTATTATGTGTGTATATGTTTATAATTTTTTGTTAATTGCATTTTTAATTGGGTTGCTATAATTTTTTTTCTTGGAAATATATGACATCCATATTTTTATGGGTATCTTTTTCTCAGCCACTCGTTGGGCATTTTGTCTGTTGTGGCGTTGTATTTGTATAATAATACATCGTCGGGGGGGGGGGGGGGTGTCAACTGCTTCGAGGGGGAAAACACCGGTGTCGATTCGATTTGTGAGGGCGATTCCGGGTTGCGGTGCCGCAGAGAGTTTTTCTCCAATGGGGTTGTGAATGGATGGAATGGCTTGATTCCGGGGTCGTGAATTTTACCTCGATTGAAACGATTGGAGAAAGATGCGATGAACATATTGGGATAAATCGAGAAGCTATCTACAGTATATATGCTTAAATGGGACAGCCATAATTTTGTCTGGGCAGTATGTATATTTATATTTAGAAGACACCAACGAATAAGGAAGGTCCTTACAAAACAAAAAAACATAAACTTTTGTACGGTCCCCTTTTCCTCTCATTTCCAATTAGAAAGTTGTTGCCCTGTATCTCCTGAGGTCAACAGAAAAAAATTCCATGTTTTCAAATGCAATATTCGCCAAGATATTTAAATTAAAAAATCGGAGAAAGGTTATGAAAAAGGGCAGCGAAAACAAACGGACAAGGCTCCTTTCCCTCATTTATGCTGCGCTTTTTCAACTTTTCGCCGATTCTTGAATTCGAATGTCTCAGCGAATATTGCACTTAGGCACTTGGGATTTTTTTTGTTCATATCAGGATTAATTTTTTATTAAACTTTCTAAATTGGATATTAGAGGGGGCCGTTTAGAAATTTAGATTTTTTACTTTGTTACACACTAAACCTAATTAATAACTTTCAAATTTAATTTAAAAATTTTAATTTTTTTCTTTTTAAATTTTTAAAATTATTTAAAAATATCTGAAATATTATTTTAAATATTTGTTATTTTTTTAAATTTTTAATCTGTTAATTTTTTTAAACTTTAAAAAAAATACTTTTATTAAACAACGTTATCAATGTACGGTGTTCACTCAGGGCCGGATTAAGTCGTTTGAAGACCCTAGCACTTGAATATTTTTGGTGGTTCCCCCGATACCTACAAGTTTATTTTACTCGATATTCAGTCTATAAACTTAAAAAATGAAATTTTATATTTCAGAAGTGACTAATCTAAGGATGGGATTTCACTATAAAAGGTTTATGAAAGTTATTTTATAAAACTTGAAAAAAGCAACTAATAAATTTATCGGTTGCATTTGCTCTAATGCAACCGATAAATTTATTAGTTGCTTTTTTTTAAATAATTGTTATAAAATTTTTATAGTGTAATCCGGCCGGGATTATACTATAAAGTTTTATAAAAGAACTTTTATGAAAGTTGAAAAATTCAACCAAAGGCGCATCGGTTGCATTCCAGAAAATGCAACCGGTGCACACACACACACACGCACACACATTTTGCATTCAAAAAATTCAACCAATAAGATAATATTGGTTGAATTTTTCACGTTTTATCAAAGAGCTTTTACAAAACTTTTATAGTGTAATCCCGGCCTAAGGCTGGTATTACACTATAAAACTTGAAAAATGTAATCAATAAACACATCTGTTACATTCGAGCGAACTTAACTGATCGGCCTATCGGTTGCATTTTTCAAGTTTTATAAACTAACTTTTATAAAACTTTTATACTGTAATCCCGGCCTAAGACAGAATTGTGATGTGAATATTTCTAAGCACAGACATTTTGAACGTCCCCACCCCTCCCCTTTTTTCCTACTTGCAAATTCTTTGATATCTCCTGAATTTTTTTTTTAGGAACATATTAGTTTCGGATGTTTTTGGATTTGATTTTTCGAACATTGGATGTTTTTGGAATTTTTCTTTCATATTTTTCCGGAAAGACAGATTTGTTTTCAAAATCTTTTGAAAATATTTTAAGACATTTTCTCCCATCGACTACTTGTGAGGATCGGAATGAAGACATCTTTATATATCCATATTCTATGTGGCTCTAGACTAAACCACCAAAGAATACCTCTAGGCTGCATATGGGCACTGAATCAGGGGTGAAGGAGAAAAACAGTTACAAAAATTGCGAAAAAATAGTTTTTATGCACGAATTTCAACCTAAAGATGCGGGCGAAACACCCGCATCTTCAGTGCTCGTGTGAAAGGGTATGCGGACCCGCTTCCGCATCCGCATCCGCTCCGTGTGAAAGGGGCCTAAGTTGTGCATGCAGGGCCGCAACTAGATGTTTGATCACCTTGGGCAAGCCGCGCATTTTGACGCTCCCTTGTAATGTTGAAGGAGAGGTTTCAGAATGAAATTTGCGCCCTCTCGAGTCTAGCGGCCGTTGCACGAGACCCCCCTGCTCCCCCCCCCCTAGTTGCGGCCCTGTGTGCATGTTTCGTGTTCGTGAAGTGCTGTCTTCACGTCTCCCGTAATCGAGTTAAAGTGGTACACAAGAGCCGGATCTAGAATCCCGCGAACTACGCGGCCGCAGAAGGTGCCAACTGGAAGGGCGGGGCGGGGGCGATTTTTGATCACCAACATATTGTTCGCTTTTATTTGGAAAATGCTCAGAACCGGCCCTGGTGGTGGATGTCTGAATCTTCGTGTTTATGTACGTATCGTGTTGTGAAGATCTGTATGCTCTCTGCGCGGCGGAGAGATTTTTTAAATGGGAACCACATTTAAAAAATGCGGTGGTTATTAAAAACTTAATAACATGATTTTTATGATACACATGCACACGGAAATGTTTTTTTATACGGAAAAAAAAATCACCAATCTATGCACTTTGTACAATCATTTCTTTAAAATTTAACTTTGAACTGACGCACAATTTCTATTTCACACACGACACATAATCAAAATTCATACAATTTTCCGATGTAAAGTATCAATCCACTCGGTTTGTCCATCACAAAAAAGAGGAACGGGTGATCAGCGTTGAAGGGCGGCAAATCGTTAATCGACGATGACCTCGAGGACGTTCCGTTTCGATCTCGAAATGTCTTGTTATAGCTGTCCTCAGTTTCGGCGGTAGACCAACGATCGTAGACCGATCCTTGTTCACCGATGTCCACGGAGGCTCTATGTAGCACTCTGGTCAATCGTAGTCCCTTTTTATCGGACAGGCCGTGGAAGTCCGCCCCTATGGGATTGAAGGCTCGCCTCACGCCTAGATCCCGTAAATCCTGTAAAAAAAAAAAAAAAGTGACACATCATACAGGGTGGGTACTATCGATCGCCCAATAATTATACACGTGAATCCTTGAGATAAAATAATATACAAAAGTGTTTTTACACACACACACACACGCTTTCAAAATTGATAACGCCATTTTATAATCCTGCCAAATTCACCGATTTGGTGGTTTTTGAGACCGTTAAACAATAGTATACCCCTTCCCTCAGGCCCGTCGCCAGAAATTTGTTTGGGGGAACCACTTTCATTTCGGGGAGAACAAAGTGATAGAACAACACAGATTTGGCCATCTTTTTCCATTTTTTTTTGTAATTTCTCACATTTTGGGGAGGGACCACACCCCCAAGTCCCCCCCACCCCTTGAAGACCGGGTTTATACTATAAAATTTTGACAAAAGACCTTTTAGAAAACTTGAAGAATAGAAATAACCGATAAGACTACTGATTACATTTGCTCGAATGTAACCGATACGTTAATTGGATGTATTTCTCAATTTTTACAAAAGAACTTTTGTCAAACTTTTGTAATGTAATACCGGCCGAAGGCCATTTTTTTTATTACACTATAAAAGTTTTGTAAAAGGTTTTTGATAAAACTTGAAAAATTTACATCATAGTGTCCCAAACTTTTTGTTCCACATCGCCCCCTTCTTCAGAATTTTTTTTCTCTCATCGTCCCCAACTCAAGCGAACCCATAGGATTCCATGTTATACCCTTAGCTTCTATCGCCTCCCTGGGCCATTCCATGTCCCACCGGGGGGGGGGGGGGCGAGGGGGGTTGATATTGCCCACTTTGGGAAACACTGATTTACATGTTGCATCACGGCTTCTGATTGTAATTCTGCCACACAATTAAACACAATAAGTGCTTGTTGAATGAAAAATCGATCACAGTTACAAATTGTCACGAAGTCCAACAAATACTGTTTAACATTTTTACGGAATCTCCTTTATATTATGAGAGTGTGTATCAAACAAAACCATATTTAGAAGAACAAACAATTAGAAATAGCTTTCATTTTGAAAACAGAGCTCAGAGAGAAAAAGGGATGATGTTTCGGAAAAAAATTAAGAGAAACGAAACATAAGAGCTTTACCATAGGGGCGTCAAAATTAGGAATACCAAGAACGGCGAGAGCCTAAAGCCCGTCTTTGCTAAGAGAGTCCCGGGGCAACCCAACCTTCCCCTTATAAATACGCCTTCGAATGAAAATTCATCTCGAAAAACGACCAAGTTCAGGGCGAATAATTTTTGCAAGCTGAAATAAATTTCGTCAAAATCTTTCTCGTGAAAAGGTAAAGTAAAAATGCATTATAAAACGTTTCAGCGTGATAAAAGTCAACTGCAGTCTCACGAGGAAATGAAAAATCTTCATTGCAACGTGCAGAATTCGGTATGGTAAATGTGACTGTGGATATCAATATAAAAAAACCGAAATCACAAATTATACTTAATATATGTCACTTCATAAAATAATCAGTTTGATTAAAATTTTCTGATTTGTATTTGTGAGTTATTACATTACTGTTCCCATCAGCCGCTCTCCTACCGTCACAAGCTAACATTTTTACATCCTTCATTGAAGCTTTTTACGCGTAACATTTTCGATGAAATTTCAAAAATTGCTCAAAAAATATTGCCCTGTTTCACTGATGAACATGTGATCTCATTGAAACGATAGCGTAAATAAAAAACGACCACGTAGTGAATGCCATGCCTGTGTATGCACCAAAATGCGCACATTTTGGCAAAAAAAAGTGTTCTTTGGTTAAACAATTTTTTCAAATACACTGCTGGCCACCGTAAATGCAACACCCTGAAGGAAGCATGCAAATAATATGAAATTTACAACATGCATTAGCGGAGGTGAGATATGCAAATGATTAGAATTTCAGCGCAGACGCACATCACGCGCGCCTGTGGCGCCACTTCAAAGCGCTATTTAAGGCTTGGAGATTTCGACGATTTGAAGTACGGCAATTGTGTTTTTCTTGTGGTTTTTTCAAAAAAACGATCAATTATGCCTCGTAGAAAACAGCGATCATCTTTTGATCAAGTATCCGAGTTCGACAGAGGAAGGATAGTGGCCTACCGAGATTGTGGATTATCTTTCAGGGAAATCGGTAGTCGTGTTGGACGAACCAAACAACTGTAATGCGGATATGTGATCGTTGGATGCAGGAGAGTACGACGGACCGACGTGTTCAATCGCATCCACCTCAGTGCACCACTTCACGTAATGACAGGCGTATGGCAGTGACGGATCGCTCAGCCACATCACGAACCATAGCACAGCACATTCAGTCTGTACCGCATCATCCAGTGTCTGCGCGTACCATTCGACGCCGTTTACAGCAGAGTGGTTTGTCCGCAAGACGTCCATTGCTTCGTCTACCCTTGACGCAGAACCACAGACGTTTCCGCCGCCAATGGTGCGATGAAAGAAAGATGTGGACGGCACAATGGAATGAAATTGTATTTACTGACGAGTCACGCTTCTGTCTGCAACACCACGATGGTCGGATTCGAGTCTGGAGACACCGTGGAGAGAGGATGCTGAACAGCTGCGTTATGCACCACCACACTGGTCCTGCACCGGGTATTATGGTATGGGGCGGTATTGGATATCACTCTCGCACTTCTCTAGTACGCATTGCCGGTACTTTAAAAAGCCAGCGCTACATCTCCGAGGTGTTGGAGCCAGTTGTCCTTCCTTACCTTCAGGGCTTGCCCACAGCCATATTTCAACAGGATAATGCGCGACCACACGTGGCACGCATTGTCCAAAGGTTCTTCGTCAATCGCCAGATTGAATTGCTTCCCTGGCCAGCTCGCTCTCCGGATCTTTCGCCGATAGAAAACATGTGGTCCATGGTTGCTCAACGATTGACCCACATTACATCCCCAGCTGCCACACCAGATCAACTTTGGCAACACTTGGAAGCTGCTTGGTCTGCTGTACCCCAAGAACACATCCAAAGTCTCTTTGAATCAATGCCGAGGCGTGTGGCAGCGGTGATCTCCAACAATGGCGGCTACTCCGGCTACTGATTTTGGCAGGAACCACACTTCACAGAAGTCTATAAATTTAATCATTTGATGCTTGGTCAACATGTTATCTACAAAATAAATATTGTTGCGATATCTCTTGTCTTTCTTGGTGTTGCAATTTGGGTGGCCAGCAGTGTAGATATCATTTGTTCGGCACACGTCACAAATCTGATGATAAATTCGCCAATATAGCAGACGAAGGTAACATGTAACACAACAAGGTTATAATATTAATCTACGCAAAGAGAAGAAGTGCCAATTGTGAAAGAAGGTGACCGAACTTGGATTTTAACGGGATTGAATCATAGGTAGAGATAGACTTGGAAGTCTGGGGTGGGCACAATGATGATGATGTCAACTCATATATGCATATATACATTAGATCAGTCGATTCCACATTTGAAGCTGGGGGGAATCTCCCGGGGGGGGGGGGGGCACTCCGTATCTCCGTCTATGGATTGAATTATTCAGCTCATTTTCAAAAAGCGGCAACCCCCCTGCTGCTATGGGGAGGAGGGGGGGGAGGAAGAAAATTACTTTCTTTGGTGTTTTTGTCGCGTAAATAACCATTACAAAACCGATACGTTACTAAAGTTCAAAACGTTACAACTCCCTAAATATTCGCCCGATCCTAAAACGGAAAAAACTTTTCTACATTAGTTTTTTCACTTTTTCACAAGAGTCACTTGTGTAATTATATTGGGCAGTCTATAGTATCCATTCTGTATATACACGTATACAAGGTTGAAGACCCGAGGGGGGGGGGGTTAATCCACGATTCGTTATAACGTCAAACTCGTTACAGTGCCAGAATTCAGTGAAACGAATTGTGGTGTTAAATCGGGGTCGGGTTGGCCGTCAGGGCCATAGATACACGCACACAAACCTTTCGGAGCATGCCCCAATTCCTTAGAAATTCCCCCAGAGGAATGTTTACTGGTTGCATGGACGGCTTAGTAGTAATAGTATAAATCCTATTGGCTGCGTGAAACAGTCAGTACCTCTTTAAAGGGGTTCGAACCCCACCGGCGCCACAGTGGTGTTCGGCTGAAGTTGGTTTTCTGTGGTTCCCAACTTCAAGGCGTGAATGCGAGCCGCTCTCCACGTTAGAAAGTCTTGCCGCCGAGAGCAACAGATATTCAATCATTACAGTTCACTCACTTCACTTCTGAAATATAGATGGCAACACTCATAGGCATACGCAGAATTTGCTCAAGAAGGGGGTTTTCAATTTTTTTTCTCCTCGGGGGGGGGGGGGGTGTTTACGTTTTTTTACTGCAAAATAACACTATAATCTCGGCTTGTGGGGGTTCCCCCCCCCCCCCATGCGTACGCCAATGGCAACACTGAAAAATCAGATACTGTTGGGTACACACACTTACACTTCCGGCACAAATCAGTAGTTGGTAAATTGCCCATGGCGATTGACCTGAGTTGTGAATGAAAGAAAGAAAGAAACTACCCTTTCAAAGAACTAAGAAGCTTTTTACCAAGACTATCGAAATGGAGGTTGTGGTGGATTTAAATAATTTATACATCGCTACATACGTACCTCGCTGAGATCCATGAAGCAGCTGAACTTGATCCTGGGTATACAAATGTCCGTGACCCCTTCCCTGAAAGACTTCTCAACCTCACGGAACAGTTCGGCGCTGAGACCGAACTCGACGTCGTATAATCTCCCGATTTTGTGAGGTAGAAATATCCATATACTGACGTTGCTGGCGATTTCCTTCAGGCACGGAACCTCCAGAGCCCTTCGGTCAGAGAGAAAAAAACAACAAGGTACCGTTCACACTTCTATTGTACACGTGTTTATACAAGAAAAAAAAATTGCACCGCATAAAGGCTACACATCATGCATAAAGCTTAATGAGGTCACTTCGACAGCATTATTTGAGCAAAATGCACTCATGTCCATAAATTAAGGATAATTCAGAATCGCACGGAAATCGAAATCTAAAGTAAAAATTTCACCTGTGGAATTATCACACACATCTGCAAGAGTGATATGCAAATTTCAGGAAGCCACCAGATGATGCCGATAGTACGTCACAATGACGAGAGTGTAGGGGGGGGGGTATATAAGGAATGGTGGCAAAGAAGTAAAATTGTTCACAAGAGTTCTGTAAGGTGCTCAGTGCCATAAGCGAATAGTTATGACACAGAGGACGCATGTGGATGATTTTTTACGTGGTAGAATTATCGGCCGCCTGGAATGTGGGCGTACTCAGATGGAAGTATCCGAGGAACTTGGAATTGCCCAAAGTGTCATCTGTAGGCTTTGGCAACGATTCAAAGATAACGGAAATGTCAGTAGACGTTACAGTACAGGTCGCCCCCGAGTTACAACGCCGAATGAAGACCGGTATTTGGCAGTAACTACCAAAAGAAGCAGACGGAGCACAGCATCCGACCTGTCTCGTCAGCTATCTGCAGTCACGGGTACCACAGTTTCAAGGCAAACCGTGTACAGACATTTGGGAGATATTGGCTCGCAGGCCTGTCAGATGTGTTCCGCTCACGGCAACTCACTGTCGGCAGCGATTAGCCTGGAGTAGAGAACATGCAATGTGTCACAGTGGGCTTGTGTGATGTTTTCCGACGAGTCCAGGTTTAGCTTGCAGTCTGATTCACGTCGGACTTTCATATGGAGAACGCCAGGTACCCGTTACCACCAAGACAACATCACTGAACGACAAACGGTGGTGCAGCATTGCTCGTTTGGGGTGAAATTATACTGGGTTCCAGAACGGATCTGCATGTTCAAACCGGAACCATGAAAGCCCAAATTTATCGGGACATCATTCTGGAACAACATGTACGTTTGTTTAGGGGTGCCATGGGCGCAGAATTTGTTTTTATGGATGACAACGCCCGTCCTCACCGAGCAAACATCGTAAACGAATGCCTTGAATCTGAGGATATCACCCGTATTGAATGGCCAGCATTCTCACCTGACTTGAATCCGATAGAGCATGTGTGGGACATGCTTGGCCGACGAGTTGCAGCCCGTCAACCACCTCCTACATGTGTACCGGAACTTCGGAGAGCATTGCTTGCTGAGTGGAGTGATCTTCCCCAAGATCAGATCGATAATTTGATACTCAGCATGCCTAGGCGTTGTACGGACTGTATTTCATCGCATGGGAGACATACAATGTATTAACCATCATACCAACCATATAATAGTAAGTTTTTGTAAAGGAGGTATTTTTTACAATTGCTCCAGGGAGCAAAAATCATAGTTTTTACGAATGGTATCATACATACACCATCGTTTTTGTTCTTTATCTTTTGTTTAATAAATGGGCTTTATGAATAAGTAACGTTTGTTTTGTTTCTGAACCTTTATTTGCCGGAGCTGGCATTATCCTTAATTTATGGACATGAGTGTATATGGCAAGGGTGGCCAGGAGCTGAACCCGCGAGGTCATTCTGTGCGGCTCCGACTAGGTAAAAACACTGCGTATTAAATTGAATTTATGATCATTATTTGAGCTATCGGTTCCAACTGCACACTTCCTGATCAATAGTTAATTATTTATATTTATTATTTCTAGGGACGAAAATGGTTTACTATGTTTTCACCACACTGTCTTTTTGAACACACAAATTGCTTTTGAAGTTTGGAATGTTTTTCTAATTTCTCTTCGCCTAGCTGCCAAGGCCTGTTGTGGCCTCCGTATTTGTATCTGAATGTATGTTTGGTGTTTTGCTCATTGTGACGAAATTTTATAGAAGTGGATGCCAATTTACAATAGCATCATGATTCCAAATGGAAAAATGTGTGTCATGTTTGATAGTCGGGTTCATATTATGCCGTTGACCAAATGGAGTTCCTCTACCGAACCTATGATTGTTTGTGCCGAAAACAGAGAAGCATTCATCTTTAAATATAGACACGGCAAGCTCGTGACATTCGACGCTGCACCAGACCGGAACTTCTTCAAACAGAACTAATGACAGTCTGGTTGAAGAAGGTAGCTTATGCAATTGGAACACATGTATCGCAAATCTGGTTCTGCGTGATGCAATTATCAAATTTACAGCTTCCATAACCACGCGGGAAAGGAGCGAGAGAGAGAGAAAAAGAAACACAAAACACCACCACTGACTAAAAGAGAAATAAAAACGGAGCAAGTGACGCGAAAAAAAGTGAACTACAGTACTGTGCCTTGAATGATGGTATGCAAGTACACACCCCTGTCCCAACCATAAGGGTATTCAGGTAACTTTCGTAAACCAGACGCCGCCATCCTACTCAGTACAGATCTGACAGGGTGAGACGTAAATAAATCCCGAATCGAGAGCCTGCGGAGCCAGATTCGAGGGGTGATGCCAACCATCTTAATGTCCGTCGTGTAGTTTTTGCTAAAGATACAGATCTATAGATTTCGACAGCAGGGCTTAGTGCTACATAACGGCAGAACCAAGCTCTACCCTAAACGCAAGGGCAAAATATCCTACAGTAGGGTAAAACTAACCTGTCTCACGACAGTCTGAAATGATGTTATGTGAGAGGGGGAAAAAAATCCTTCCATACCTGAAATCGTACGATTCAGCTATTCGAACTTTCTGTTGTCGGGAGTCTATGGCCTGGACGTACAGATCATGGTCTCCGACCCCGTGGTTGAAGAAAGTCCTCTTCACTCGAGCAGTCGTCGACCTGTTCTTGCCGTGCGAGACAGTATTGTTGCTGTTGTTATCGTCGTCGTTGCCGTTGTCGGTGTTGTTGTCGTCGGAACTGACGATGTCTGCCCCGAAATGGACGGCGTTCAGCAACAGCAGCGGGGACGGCACCTCGGCGAAGTCACCCGTTCGCTCGATGACGCGTTTGATGTTTGCCGCGGTGTTGACCCTGACGAACTCGTTTATATCCCAAGCCGCTTGCTGAGGGTTGCCTTTGAAATCCACGCCGATCACACCCGTGTTGTACAGGACCTCGTATGAAGTGATGTTGGACTTCGGTGCCGTCAAGCAGCTCTCGTCGATGAAGAGTCCGTTGGCGGTACGAGACAGGCAACTCGTATGACGCATCCTATGGACAGAACGAGACAATTAAACTGTGCGCTTAAATAATTAATCTTAAAATTAATCCTTTTCTCTGTAGTCATGCCATCGTTTCTGTTGTACCCCTGTGTCAGGAAGGTTTCTGACAAGAATGAACCAGTTATCGAATTTGCGACACCTTTAAACATCCTTTGGTACTTTAGGCGAGTATCTTATTGACCTGGGCCACTGCACCCTTTAACCTTTCCTTCAACATTACAAGGGGGCGCCAAAATGAGTGCGCCAAGTGAGATTCCCAAAGATAATAATGTTGATGAGTCCTTAATTTTGCCTTCCTCAGGGCCACAACTAGATGCTTGGTCAGCCGGGGCAAGCACTCATTTTGGCGCCCCTTGTAATGTTGAAGGAAAGGTTAAAGGGTGAAATTTTCGCTCTCTCTCTGCTCCGATGCCGGGACAATAGAACCGCCTGCCCCCCCCCCCCCAAAATATGGCCCTGCCCCCTTCCCGACCAATTTTTTCTGTTTTCTTCTGTTTTACAAAAATACCCTTCTTTTCAACACACGAAGCTTGGTTTAATTCGTAATCCTTACTCAATATCTAGGGGTTAGGCTTGGGAAAAGGAGGTTTTGCCCCCCCTCTCCTATTCTGCTCGGGGGCATTGCTCCGGTTGCCACAGCTAAGTTACGGGCCTGTCTTTACTAAAATCGGAGATAAAGGGAGTTTTCATAATTTAATGCTGGATGGTTTCTCCCTGGAACAGAACCCCCCCCCCCCCCCCCACCCCTTTAGTGAATTTATAGCATGGTAAAAAAAAATGAGGAGATTCACCTCAGGCCTCCAGACTTGAATGCTGTCCTATTGGCCCCACCATTGTGTGCCATGCGCTGCTGACTTGCTGTGGCATTGCATTTCTCACCAAGAGTTATTTGTAAGCAGTGGCGTCGGTGCCGGGGGTGCAGTGCCAACAGTCTGAGCACCTCCAGAATTCAACTGCCGGAACTGACAATAATTGACGTTAAAACCGAATTGTCGTTACAACCGAGGTCGTTATAACAGAGCTCAACTGCACGTGAAAGAAGTTGATTTCTCTCCGATATTATATCGAATTAAGTACAGTAGCTAATGAGTAAATTCCCAACTTACGGTATATCACTGCTTGGCGACTATTTTTTTTTATCACCAGACCTGATTTGGCTCTATTTGCTAGGTTTATCGGCGGAAATATACTACTACTTAACCGTACACGCACTTCGTACGCATATTTCCTCTGCGGAATTTTTAACGAACCGTTACATGCTGGAATGTGTTCTGATGTATATGTGGCCCTGACGTATGTATATTTTCAGAGGTTTGCGCCTGTTCCATTTTCTTGCGGCTTCCATATTTTGAACAGAATATGGCAAATGCTTTAATTTTCATGTACTGTAATTAGCATGTTGTAGGGTCTGCCTGCTGTTTTTGCGAGCAGGCTTTTTCAAATGTGAGACTGGGAATTGCATTCACGCCTCAAAGTTGGAAAACTGCAGAAAACCAATTTCAGCCGACCACCACTGTGGCGCCTTCATGTGTGAAGACGAACATCTTACCACCGCGCCACTGTGGCGGAAAAATAGGAATACTTCCCAATAGCGTTTAAACGTGACAGAGAGGCTGATGTTGGCGACATATCACCGTTTTGTAGTGGAGCAAAACTTGGCGCCAAAAAAGCTATACCGTATATTGGGAATTAACCAGCAAATGATAGGTTGATATCGAATCACTTGAGCCATCGGACCCACTCACCTCCTGTTCAAGTCGCTCAGTCGCGACCTCACTTCGTCCGAGCTGAGCCTGTTCGCTTTCATGGACAGCGTCACGTTGAGTTCGGCTTTGGTCTTGCCGCCGGACACCTCCTCGAGTAGCGCCAGCGACGAGTAAAGGCACACTGGACAGAAGAAGACGTTCATGTCATCGGTCGCTAGCTTCCTGTAGACCTCGACGGCGAATTCGTTGACGGCGTCCACGAAGCGGCTTCCCTGTCGTTGGCGGTCGGTGGCCTCCGTCTGAGGAGCCCTTGTTATCAGGTGGCACCGGGAAACGACGGAAGTACACAGCAGCAGTACGGCGACCGCGAGCTCCACGTTGATCATGGCCGCAAGGACTCTTCCTCTCAGTCAACCAGATTCATCCAGAAGAATTTGTTTCCTGCTGTAAGAACAGAGACAGAGTTGAGAGAGTGAGATAGGGTCTCCCCCCCCCCCCCCCCCCCAGGCCCCACCACCCCCAATTAATCAAGGAAATAAAACTGGATATTAGGCTGAGGAGTGAAAGAAAAATCATCTGATCTCCACCGGGAATCGAACCAGCACCTGTATATTACGTTCAGTATTACTCATATTATGTAAATTAATTTATGTGTGTCAAATTAATTAAATTGATTCATTCTTGAATAAGAAATTTCGAGTAGTTTTGTTATGTGTTTGATTCGGAGTATAATTGTAAATGCAGCGTCATGACATTCCAGTGTAGCCATAACACACGAGCCAGCACCTCCTAGAGATAGGCCTCTGCAGTCTGCTTGTGATGTCAGCAAGTAGTCCATTTTCCCCTCGGAATATTCGGGGGAAAAATTCCCTGCTCGTGCAAGTATCATCGTTGTGAGGAAAAGAAATGATCGGGCTCAGAATCGGCGATTTCTATGCCCCATATCCAATCACTATGCGGTATTTGTCAGCCAATCAGGAAAATTCTACGCCAGAAAAAAAAGAAACTAAACAGGATGCTGTGTTTCAAAATGTGGCAAACTTGCTAGGCAGCCTGATGACGTTTACGGCAAACGCTGCAGAGACAACCTATCTCTAGGAGGTGTTGCACGAGCTCACCCGGGTATGGCCAGCACCTCCTAGAGATAGAAGGCCTCCGCACAGGTTGCCATAAACGTCATCCAGACTACCTAGCCAATTTGCCACATTTTGAAACACAGCATCCTATTTCGTTTCTTCTTATTTTGGAGTGGAATCTTCCCGATTGACTCACAAATACCACATAGTGATTGGATGTGGGGCATAGAAATCGCCAATTCTGAGTCCGATAATTTTTCTTCACAACGATGATACTGGCAGGTACTGGCCGATTGAACTTCGGAGAGCATTGCTTGCTGAGTGGAGTGATCTTCCCCAAGATCAGATCGATAATTTGATACTCAGCATGCCTAGGCGTTGTACGGACTGTATTTCATCGCATGGGAGACATACAGACATACAATGTATTAACCATCATACCAACCATGTAATAGTAAGTTTTTGTAAAGGAGATATTTTTTACAATTGCTCCAGGGAGCAAAAATCGTAGTTTTTATGAATGGTATCATACATACACCATCGTTTTTGTTCTTTATCTTTTGTTTAATAAATGGGCTTTATGAATAAGTAACGTTTGTTTTGTTTCTGAACCTTTATTTGCCGGAGCTGGCATTATCCTTAATTTATGGACATGAGTGTATATGGCAAGGGTGGCCAGGAGCTGAACCCGCGAGGTCATTCTGTGCGGCTCCGACTAGGTAAAAACACTGCGAATTAAATTGAATTTATGATCATTATTTGAGCTATCGGTTCCAACTGCACACTTCCTGATCAATAGTTAATTATTTATATTTATTATTTCTAGGGACGAAAATGGTTTACTATGTTTTCACCACACTGTCTTTTTGAACACACAAATTGCTTTTGAAGTTTGGAATGTTTTTCTAATTTCTCTTCGCCTAGCTGCCAAGGCCTGTTGTGGCCTCCGTATTTGTATCTGAATGTATATTTGGTGTTTTGCTCATTGTGACGAAATTTTATAGAAGTGGATGCCAATTTACAATAGCACCATGATTCCAAATGGAAAAATGTGTGCGAAGGGAATTTTTTTCCCTGAATATTCTGAGGGGAAAATGGACTACTTGCTGACGTCACAAGCAGACTGCGGAGGCCTTCTATCTCTAGGAGGTGATGATCGAACACAGGTCTTCTTGCAAACCGGACACACACACACAAGTACGCTACCATATACTCCAGCAGGGACGCAACTGGAAGGGGGTCACTTGGGGGGGGGCCTGACCAAGTGTCCAGTTGCGGCCCTGTAAACACCAGGGATGCACAACCTTTCCAGCCCGCGGGCCTGATATGCGGTATTTTGTTTGACGTTGGCGGGGTAGAAACTTGAACATATGACCCGTATTTTACGGGATATTCCTGTAATTTTGGTCGTCCCAACTTTTTTTTTTTTTTCTATGGGGCGATGAGGGAAAAAGAAGAAGGTTATGAAACATTTTTCCGATGGGTCTCAACCTGAAGCCAAGGGATAGACAGATATCGGTGAGGAAGAAAAACTTGAAATCGGTGAATTGGTGCAATTTTTAAATTCACGAACGATGCTCGGAATGGAACCCGTTCGTAAGTCGGGGGAGTGGCTGAATTCGAAGCGCGATTTCAAAATTACCCTTGTTAATGAATAATAATGAATAATTACCCAAATCAATCAGACAAAGAACAAGGAACAAAATGGAGGCTTAAATATAATAGGCTTATGACTTACCCGTAAACCTTGATCGGTTCTTTTAAAAATTTAAAAATTTTTGTTCAAAGTTGTGCAAAGAATTTCAAAAGATTAACTTGAAACGAGATTTGGGATAGATACGGATTATAATGAATACGGATTTTTAATGAATCATTTTTCAAGTCCCGTTTTCATAACATTTGATAGGGACAACCTTTATGTTTTTGTCTTTCCACCCGAGTTTTTAAATTAATATGCATCGTGGTGACCAGATTTTAATTGGACTAAATCGGGACACGAATGCGGATCCAGGACGATGTGATGGGAAGGTGCGAATTCCATTATTAAGTTCGTTTGACCGTCCCGAATTTTGGCGGGGCAGACAAATTTTCCAATGATATTGGGCTCTTGGGAGGGTTGGTCGTTCTCATCGCCCCCCCCCCCCTCCTCTGGATATCCACGCCTGAGTAAAGGCAGGCATATTCAGATGTGAATGAAGCCACGGCAGATATCTATAGCTGTGAATGGAGTGGGGGGGGGGGGGTAGACACAGTGACGTATCTACAGGTTAACGGGCTATAGCCCAGGCCGGCAAGTTCAGAGAGGAGGGGCGGCAAATTTGAGGATTGAGTGAGCAAAGAAAATTATTAGAATAGGAGAAGGGTGGCGAAAGTTTTGTATAACCCGAAATAAATCTGCCTCTGCCGAGATAGTAAGGGACTAAGTCAGTGAGTGAGCAAAAGAGTGACGTAGAGCATGCGCAAGCTTGTGAATGACCAAAAGAGTGATCTAGAGGAGTGGTTCTCAACCGGGGGCCACCTCAGGGGGCCCTAGGATATTCCAGGGGGGGCCACGGATGAAAAATCTGGCAGAAGGGGAGCCACGGCTACTGATACGGGGGCCACGAAAAGAGAAGTTTTTTTTACTCATTCTGACTAAAAAAATTCAATTTCAAACAAAATTTATAGAATATATTTGTCGGAATTTTTCCGCTATTCAAGCAACATTAACATGAGGAAGGAAATAAGAAAAGTGTTGCGTGTAATTTCGGTGGGTTTACGACTTGGGGGTGACAGTAGGCCCTGACACAAACTATAGAAGAGGTTTAAGCAAAATGGAATAACTGTAAAGACAAAATTGTGTGTGTTCAGACTTTTCATTCAAAGAGGGCTGCCATAAGGAAAACAGACAAAGATTTGTTGACCATTCATTGACATTCTTTTGAGTGATGGTAGTAAATGTAATCCAAGAAGTAGATGGGTGAAAAATGAAAGCTTGCAAAAAAAAACCATATCGTTTTCAAGCAATTACAGACGATAGCCATCTATAGTTTGTTTCAGGTTAACTTTGCAGTGAAGAGAAAGGTAGAGAGTGTATTCCTTCGCCGCAAAATATAGTTCCCATACATCGGAGGTTTCTGATGATCATTTATATAGAATATTTCAAATTTTTTTATGATTTCGAAAAAGATACTGAAAAAATACCGTTTTGAACCAATGTATATTCGTTTAAAATTTTTAAATTAGAAAAAAATATTGGCTACCGTTATTAAAAATCCATGGCGAGCTCAAGAACATTTTGGCGCGATTTCCAAGAAATTTTCCCCGCCAATATCACTGTCGTGCTTTTTTTTTGGTTGCACAATTATATATATATATTATATCGTCATTTTGTTGAATTTTCCATTCAGTTTTGAATGTAGTTATAGGCCTGCGACGAATATTCAATCAGTTTTTTTTTTCTCCCGAAAATAGCCTCCAACGAATTCAGATATTCACTCATAGATTACAGGAAGTGTCCCTCTTTCACGACAGCGCCGATACCGTTGTGAGAGGCTCTCTTTATGGGTGTAGGTTACGGTTCCCCTCTTTATTACGGCGCCCCCCCCCCCTACTTTTTTTTAATTATCTATTTCTTGCCGTGTTCGTAGGATAGGGGTGGTTTCTGAATTCCAATAGCCGATAGCGGAGGGTGTTGACATAAGTAATGTCTCTTTTGCGTCCACACCAACTTCTCCCCCACAGCACACACAGAGGCTGTCTCTCCAGATAAATATAAATAAGCAAGAGAGAGAGAGAGAGATACCCACAATGGTTTAGGCTTGCAGTGTATTTTTTCCTTCTGTGACAGTTGTATCTTTCTTTTCACCAGAGATAGACACGCTAAAACGTTCTCCGTTCTTTTTGGCAATAATGCATAAAGCACGTTATTGAAAGGAAGAGGAATTTTGGATTGCAGATGGCCTGATGGAACACATGTTGGAGCAACAACAATTAATAAGTAATAGAGAATCCGATAGTTCTACAACTTCAAGTGAGGATTCCATAGAATGGGTATCCGTAAAAAATGACTAAAACTGTAGTGATAACAAGTGGCATCGACGTATACCGTGCGTTTGGGTGGGTGAGCGACGGAAATTTCGCCAAGAAAAGTGAAAGTGAGTAAAAGAATTCTAAATTTTTCCTTATCATTTTTATTATTATTATTTGGGGCTATTCCCAGATTCAAACGTGAAAACCGGGTTAATAGAAGTTACTAAGATACTTTTCAATTAAAAAAAAATGATTTCAAAAACCGCACTTTGATTTCTGAAAGTATCGACAGTGATTTTTTTTTTTTTTCATTAGCTAATTTTTTGTTACTAACTGACTGCAATTTTTTCTACAAGCATTACGTTATACGTAAAAAATATTTTTTTTCTGCGAGATTGGCGAGAATCAGCCATACCTTACCGAGGCCGCGCATCGATACATAGGTTAAGAGGCTTTCGTTGTCATAGCAACGAGTGATGCGGTTCCCTCGTAGCTTCCTCTTCACTGCAAAGTTAACCTGAAACGGACTTATAGTTTAGCACAAAGCTATCTTCAACCGGCACTGAGTGGTCTGATCATTGATCATTTTTGTCGCACCACGGTCATTTTCTGCACACGAGGGCTAATTAGATCGACACCTGCTATTTATTGCCGATTCCGAACGGCAGGCTTGTTTCTTATACTCATCGAGCAATTTTTTGCTGCCGTCAAGTCGCCATTTTGCGCCATTTTAATTTTTTATGCGGCACAGGGTGTCCGCATAAAAAGGTAACATTTTTATTTTAATAACTATGTAACCCCTGGCAACATGAATCAAATATGTTTCATATATATATATATGTTTTATATGCATTCATGTTGTAAGAGATTGCATATTTATTAAAATTCAAATATTAACTCCTCATACAGTCCCCGTGTGCCCTAAAACCCAGTAAGAAAGTTGTTCCCCCCGTCTCTCCTGATGCCAACAATAAAAATTGCACTTTTCCAAGTGGAAAAAAACAGCGTTAAGTGCGGGTAAAACTGTTTTTCCACATTTAGAGATGGTTTTTTTCCCCAGATTTTCATATCTCTGAATATTGCACTTGGAAACGTGTGGAATTTTTTTTTGTTGTCATCAGGAGAGACACGGAAACAGCTTTTCAACTGGGTTTTCGGGCACGCGGGGACTATATAAAAAATTAATTTTTCTATTTTAATAGCTATAAAACCCCTCCGAACATGAATACAATATCTGAGTTCGACACGTCATTCGGGGTACTTTTTCCGACTGGAAGTATGCCTCTAGGACCAATGGTTCGCCAGTAAAATGCCATATGCCCCGTTACCTATGCGCCTTGCATATTAAATATAGTACAGACTATTATGAGAAATATTGTGTTGTGTTTAAGCCAAATCGCACGTTGCTTCGTTCGCCTGCGAGAGAGCGGCCACATTATGAACCAAAAAGCCACCTGAAGGCTGCTTGTCATTCAACGTAATATCAGATTTTCACCGTATCGAAATTGAAGTCAACAAACTGATTAAAGGGGGTTTCGGATTTGCTGACTTTTGATGACGGGGGGGGGGGGGGGGTTGAAGGTGGCTTACGTCATCAACCACCCCTTTTTGAAGATATGAAATATTCTAACCTGCTGACGAAATTTTGCTGACGGGGGAAGGGGGGGGGGGTTCAGTGTTTTGCTGACTTTTGCTGATAAGGGGGGGGGGTCAAAAATGGCTGAAAATCTGCTTATGTAATACTTGAATGGCCCCTTATTTATATTTTCCGATGGGCTTGAAATCCTGATAATGAATCATTATTATGTTCACATGAACAGTTTTGTCACTGGGTTACGCAATGACAAAACCCGTATATACCGGTGACTCGAAATGTTACGCCGTCCGCCAAAGCAGTTTTTTTTTGCCTTGTAGAATTTGCAAGGGAATTAAAATTAATTTAATACTCTAGAATACTTTAAGAAATTCAATTTTAAAAATATTGTTGGTGCTGCTACCTACTTTCAAAATGAGAAGTGCCTTATGTGGTGATGACGAAGCGCAGGTATAAAAAACTAAATTCTTCATTCAGTTTTGCTCCTCATGAACAAAGTTTATAAACTGACCAGAAAGATCAAACTTCCAGTTCAGTAATTTTTTCAAGACCCAAAGAGACATCCAAAATAAAGGACCTACACACAAGCAGACGACAGGTAAGATCGTAAAAAGCGAATTTTTCTACTCTCCACTTTATAGTAATGTGCTGCCATCTAATGTCAAATTTGAAAGCGACTCATGTGGTGATGATGAAGTTTAAAGTAAAAAAACTATATTCTTTATTCCGCTCAGTTCCTTACAAACGAAGCTCGTAAACTGAACTGGAAATTTGAACTGAAAGTTCGGTTATTTTATTTGAGCATAAGGAGGCGTCCAAAACTAAGACCCTCTTAATGAGCAGACGACAGAGAAGAAGTCGGTTCCCTACAAGCTAAGCTCACAAACAGAACTGGAAGTTCGAACTGCCAGTTCAGTAATTTTTTCAGGACACAAGGAGACGCCCAAAACAAGTAGCCTGGATATAAGCAGACGACATTACTGGTCGGAAGCATCCAGCCATCGCGACTGCAGCGACATCAAATGCAAGGAAATTACGTGACTCGGTCAAAACAAACTTCCCGCCTGGCAATTTTTCCAAAGAAATGTACAGTTCGGTCTCTAAATATTGCGTTTTAAAGATTAAAAAAAAGGATTGGGAACTCATCTAAAGGTGAAAAAAGATTAAATTATTTATTTCATTAATACTGGAATCATTTCATTCATTAATGTGCAATAATTTCTTTCATCAATTCTTGAATTTTCCTTCATCAATTCTTGAATTTTCCTTCATTAATTCTGGATTTTCATTCATTAATTCTGGATTTTCATTCATTAATTCTGGAATTATTTCCTTAATTAATTATTATTTCTTTCATTACTTCTGAAATAATTGCTTTCATCAATTCTGGATTTGTTTCTTTCATTAATGTTGAAATTATTTTTTTCATTAATGTTGAAATTATTTTTTTCATTAATGTTGAAATTATTTTTTTCATTAATGTTGAAATTATTTCTTTAATTAATGCTGGAATTTTTTCTGTCATTGATTCTGAAATTGTATCATTAATTCTGGAATTGTCTCTTTCATTAATTTTGGAATTATCTCTTTTTCATTAATTTTGGAATTATCTCTTTTTCATTAATTTTGGAATTATCTCTTTTTCATTAATTTTGGAATTATCTCTTTTTCATTAATTCTTTCACTAATTTTGGAATTATCCCTTTTATCAATGCTGTAATTATCTCTTACATTAATTCTAGAATATTTTCTTCCATTAATGCTGAAATTATCTTTCTTTAATGCTGAAATTATAAATTTCATTAATGCTGAAATTATCTCGTCCATGCTGAAATTATTTTTTCATTTATTGTTTTAAACTCCTATTTATGCCATAAGAAAATAACGGGGATCATGTTTGTTTTCACCGAGTCACGTGACAAGATATTGGGGGAGACAGTTCTCAGCACTGCCAAGGCGGAGACCGCTGACGTCATACTCTCTCCAGAGGCTTGATTTATATACTGTTGGTGCTGTCATTTAATCTCGAAATTTCAGGCAACTCATGCGATGATGAAACAGAGAGTTCTTTGTCATTTTTTGGCATAAAATTTTTTTATGAGACGAAAATTTCGGTAACAAAAATTGTAAATTTGCAATAATCGATTTTATGTAGAAAAAATAACTATTTCTTTCCACAAAAACATTCGGACAATATGGATGATCGAACAAATAAGTGAAAACACGGATTATGTGGTCTTCAGATAGGGCTACCAGATTCAAAACTGAAAAAGGAGGACGCCTGGTGCGAACTTTGGGCAGTGCGGTCTTAACGCATGCTTCCCCCACCCCGGGCCGTGCCCGAAGGGTCTCAAGAGAAGAGGTGCCTCAGAAAAACGAGACGTAGTTGAATTTTTCAGGTAGGGCCTCCAAAAAATCCCTTGGCTCGGGGGCCTGTGATGCTATTACGACGATCTTGCCTGTCAGCCCTACTGTTGTGGGGATCACGGAATTCCATTAATTGATTCCTTTACTTCTATTAATTTACATTAATTAAACAAACACAGCAATCACAAATTCGAAAAATGATCAAAGTTATCGAATTGCAACGTATATTTGATAAAGAGATGATGAAGCGCTTTAAAAGTATGACAAAACTTTATGTCTGTTCAATATGGTTCGAGCCACGATGAAGTGTCAGCAGGTGGACCACGCGCTAATTATTATTAATAATCTATGAATTTTGCAAAATTAATTTAAATGTCATTCCCTCTCAATGGATCGTGTTTGATTATGATCCAATGACTATCAACGCGTTCCTGAAATAATGAAAAAAAAAATGAGTGTGATAGAATGCGTTCTTTGTGAAAAAAAATTTCCCCTTCAAGATTTACGTCCGTAACTCGAAAAGTTTCCAAGTCGGGGAGCAACTACATAAAAATTTTTTTAGAGGGAGCCCCAAAAACTTTTTTTTGCATCGGGCCGCAAAATTCTCCTAAGCCCGGACCTGTCTCCCGTTTTTGAATTTATATATCTCAGGGAATAATGCAGTTAAAAACATGTAATTTGTTTGTTGGGCTCAGAATAGAAAGAGCAACAACTGTCTTATTGGAAGTTAGAGGACAGGGGGGAGGGGGTGTGGATATCGTATAAAAATCTTCATTTTTTTATTTTGTGTACACTGTATTTTCATTCTCAAAACTCGTACAGGGTAATTTCTGGTCACATTTTGAGAATTTTTTAAAATTAGAACCATACCACTACGACAAACGGTTGATGAATAAAGGCTGTACCAACACTCCAAGGAGAAACCATTGAATCTTAGAATGGCCATAATATTACCAATAGGCAGGACCGCAACTAGTGGAGGGGGGGGGGGAAGAGCAGGCGAGTTTGGTGCCCCGGGCGCATTACAAAAAGGGACGTAAATTTAACCATTCAACCTATCCTTCAGCATTACGGGGTTGCTTAAATGAGTGGTTGCCCCTGCTAACCAAGTATTCACTTGCGGTCCTGCCAGTAGGTATCTTATTTCTGACAAAAATCACCGTTATATATATTGGGTATTTTTTCTTTTTAGATACATTCTCAAGTTTGTAATTTACACCAGGTAGCATTTGTTTTACTTCTATGGATCAAACTGCACAGTTGATCTACTAATGACCCACAAAAATCATGTCCTTATAGAACTTGGTTTACTGCATGGGCCCATCTGGGCACTTCTGGCACCGGGGTGTCAAGTGGCGTGCCCGAGTGGCCTGGTGGTAAGATGCTCGTCTACCATCGTGAAGGTTGTTGTCAGGGTCCCGGGTTCGAACCCAAAAGGGAGGATGTAGATAAGATATTTTCCCTAACGAAATCGAGGCGACCACCGATAGACAGCGCCTTCACTTCCAACCCATCTCACTAATGGCTGTAAATTGCGATACGGCCAGAGTTGGTGTTTGGTGAAGTAGCAGTAAATTCTGCCCGGATAACTCAGTCGGGATGTCAAGTGACAATTAGATCTGGTTCCGATTTTCCAGATTAAATATGCAAATAGGTACGTAGGAATTTTTAGCTAGGTTGTAGTGCCTCTCTCAGAAAGATCGCTTTGTATGGGGGGGGGGGGGCGTGTGATAATATTAAGACAGCCCTGGGCGTACTTTATGAAAATTGTGAAAAGCTAATAAAAAAAAACTCAGCAAAATAATGTGGTCTAGTTTCTCATCTTTTGTGCCATCCTTGTGATAATGATCTTCAACTATTACAATCAAGTGTTCTTAAAATTTTAGCTCCTTCTATCGTATGATCGATGTCGAAAAAGAACTGCACATTAAAAAAAAAATACCATATGATATCTTTTTGGTGGTGCCCCTTTAGTACTGATGCCCTAAGCATGTGCTTATTTTGCTTAATGGTTAATCCGGCCCTGTGACTGCGCACATGATTTCTCTGGAATGAATGTTTCAAACAAATACACTCATTGCCATAAAAATTTGCGCACCCAGAAGAAGTCGTCAAAATGAAACGAAATTTTACACAAGTAAGTACTACGTTGATATAAGTAAGTGATTAGAAAATCCAAGAAAAAGGATCATTTATTGCAGAAAAAAGTACAGATGAACAGAAGTTTTAGTACTCTGTTGGACCCCCTCTAGCGCGAATGCACGATGCGATGCGAGCGGGCATCGAGACATACAAGTTCCGTATGATGTCCCGAAACATCTCGTTCCACAGTTACTGTAAATGCGCCTCTAGTTCGACCAACCTCGTAGGGTGGGGTGTCCAACTTGCCGTCCCAAATGATCCCAGATATGTTCGATTGGTAACAAATCTGGGGATAGAGCAGGCCAGGGAATGGTGGTAATGTGGCGGAGGCAGTCTTGTGACATCCTTGCTGTGTGTGGCCTAGAATTGTCTTGTTGAAAAATGGCTCCTGGGAGCTCTGCCATGAGTGGCAACACATGTGGCTGAAGGATGTTATGGACGTACCGCTGGGATGTCATTGTGCCATGGATCAATATTAGGGTGACCGTGCATCGTAAGCAATGGCACCCCATACGGGAGCGGTGTGTCGCTGTAAAGCGAAGGCAGGATTGAAGCGTTCACCACGGGGCCTCCACACATGAACACGATTGTCATCACTGCTCAAGTTGAATCTCGATTCGTCGCTGAAGACGACCTGGTTCCATTCCGTTGCAGTCCAATCCCGTCGTGCTCGACACCACTCCAAACGGAGGCGTTGGTGGGTGGGTGTCATTGGCAGCACACGTAATGGGCGCCGCGATACCAGATGTCCTTCAGCCAGGCACCTTGCGATGGTTCGGGAAGACACAGGGGCCCGTAGTGAAGCTGCTGGCTGTGTCTGGATAGCGGCCAATGAGGCAGTTGGCTCTACGCGTGCGTTTCGGATGATGTGACGGTCTTCTCGACGACTGGTCTGTCGAGGGCGTCCTGAACCTGGTTGCCGTGTAAATGACGTCTCTTCTGTCCACTGGTCCCAACACCTCCTCACACTAAAATCAGAACGGCCTAGTTGACGAGCTACTCGCCGAGCTGACCACCCAGCTTCCATCATCCCGATGATTCTTCCTCTATCGAACTCTGACAACTGCTCATATGGTCTTGGGATACAATTTGTATAATTGTATTGTCTTCGACGGCGGCGTAACGGCATGTCTACCTCAGCATTTTCTTTGCAAACGATTAAATACACTCCAGCAAGCTCTGCTTACCTGTTTTATACTCCAAGGAGAACGAAGTTCAACGCCCTGTAGTGGCATTACGCAATGCGCAATCACGCTGCATTTCTAATCATTTGCATATCTGCCCGACATGTACCTTCAGGCCAACTTTCGTTTCGATTCCACAATTATTTCTTGGTGCGCAAATTTTTATGGCAATGAGTGTATTTAAAAAATTTTCACACGCGCGTATTTTAGTTCATTTTTTTAAGTTCATAGTATGGCTACAACATGAACCTATATCCTTGATACATGTATTATTTTTGAAAACGATGCGAAAGGTTGAACTTTTCAATTGTGATTAATTTGTGCTCCCTCATTACTACTTTTATCCGCACATGAAGAGAATACAATTAATAAAACTGCTTGCTACCACATTTGGCGATTTTTATCACTACAAGAATGCGTATTTTGGAAGCTACAATTGACATTTTCTCAACGAAACCACAATAATTTGCACAAAAATAAACTATAATTTGAAATAATACAAATTCCATCCAGTACAAGTAACTTGATGACTTTGTGTCATCTTCAAGCGCAGAATTTACATTGATTGAAAATAATTTTTTCTATTTTTTTTTACTGTATTCTATTACGTTTATTTTGCTCTTTCGTTATTTTCATAAATTAAAAATTAATCAAATTGAATTCAAACATATTTATATACTTCAGACAATTTTTGAATAACTATCTTCTAATGGAAAAACGGGCGGGGGGGGGGGGGGAATTATTCATGTTCGCAAGAGGGAGCCATAGGAATGAGAAATGCTTGAAAGGGGGCCATGGACAAAAAAACGTTGAGAACCACTGATCTAGAGCATGAGCAAACATGTGAATGACCAAAAGAGTGATCCAGAGCATGTGTAAACGTGCAAATAATCAAAAGAGTGACCTCTAAAGCAAGGAACTATGTCAGGGAGCAACCGAAAGAGTGGCCTAGAGCCTGTGTAAGTATATGAGTGACCAAAACAGCGGGCAAGCATGCGAGTGACCAAAACAGTGTGTAAGTATGTGAGTGACCAAAACAATGGGCAAGTATGTGAGTGACCATAACAGTGTGCAGGCACATGAGTATGGCTTTCACATTCTTGAGCAGGGCCCCTAGGCTGGAATCTTTAGCGGGCCCCCAAACCAAACTTTTCACGGACCCATCTATAGTGAATTTATAGCATGAAATAACAAAAAATGACAGTAATTATCCTGGGGCTAGATCCCCATCAGCCCCACCCTTGGGGATGGGGAGGGCATGCATGTGAATGACCATAACAGTGTGCAAGTATGTGAGTGACCAAAACAGTGTGCAAGTATGTGAGTGACCAAAACAGTGTGCAAGCATGTGAGTGACCAAAACAGTGTGCAAGTATGTGAGTGACCAAAACAGTGTGCAAGTATGTGAGTGACCAAAACAGTGTGCATACACGTGAGTGACCAAAACAGTGTGCAAGCACATGCGTGAGCAAACAAAAGAGTGACTTAGAGACATCGGTGCATTTGCAGGGGGTGGAGGGAAGACCAAGTACAGGATAGCGAATCCAAGGAAAGATTAGTAAAGGAAATTAGACTACAGAAAACGGGAGGAGGGAGGCAAATTTTGCCTCCCTCCTCCCGTTAGGCATCAAAAGCCATAAATGCGGCTCTGGGCAGACATCTTCGGCGGAAACTGGGCGATGTGTCGGAAAATCGACTTAATGTATAAGTGCATCGGATCATCCCGTATTTTGCGGGACAGACAAATTCCCCCCCCCCCCCCATATTATTTGCCTCTCGAGGAGGGGCTATAATACAATGAATTAATCGTTTTTATACTTTCTCCGAAAATAATTCTGTAATTCTCAATTTTAGTTGGCGCAAGGGGTCGGTGGAACACAAAAAGGTTAAGGACCTGTATTTAAGTGGTGGATAGAAGAACGCGGAGGACGAAATCGAAAACAAACATGGAGAAACAAGTCCGCAAATAGAGCGTGTCGCTTCTGAAGAGCATTAACACAGCATCAGAGATTAAAAACGATCACGCATTTACCACATTTTTAGTGCAGAGTTTGGGACGGCCAGAACCCGATTTTTAGAAAATTTCCTAAAATAAATGTCAAGTTATACGTACATCTATTTTCTATCATACAGGCAGGGCCGCAACTAGAATTTTTTTTTCCTCGGTCACGCCGGTGCTACTACCAATTTTGGCTTCCCTTACACCATAATTTTGAACGGGCCCTTCCTGGTTCAGAACCCGCCGCAGTAACAAGTGCGATAGTAGAACAAGTTAGAACAAGTGGAGACATGGAGACAGAGGGCCAACTGAACACATTTTATACCAACGGATCGAGGATGGAGGAGACCACGGGGGCATCCTACATACGCACACAGGATCAAACCATCAAGAATATTTGGAGAGTGAAGCTGCACCCGAAGAACTCTGTCTATCAACTGGGGAGGTCACAAGGCTGAAAGTCCCGGCCCACACCAGCCTCTCAGGACGGACAGCCTCTCAAGAATAATGGAGATCCTGAACTCGATTACAAAGCACCAGACGTCCCGAAAGATTCGGCAATTGCTCCTTAGGCACCCTAACGTCAAGATCTCTTGGGTTGAAGCTCACGAGCGCCTGTGGGGGCGCTGTGCAAAAGAAGCTGCCAAAGAAGGAACCTCCACCAATGACACGAAGGCCCTATCGAGACTCTGGAGAGAGATGCTCCTCGACTGGCAAGCTAAGTGGGACGACCCAGAGGCATCTGGCAGATCTATCCACAAGGTAATTCCTAGGATCAAGACCGTAAACAGCAACTGGCCCAGAGAAGTCATTATGTTTGTAACGGGTCACGGCCCGTTCTCCGCCAACATGAGAAGGTTTAAATCAATCCCCAAAAACCGTTAAAGTTGCGGAGACATGCGGAGAAGGAATGGATGCTAAACATTCTATAAAGCGACCGGACTCCATCCAGAAACTTATAAGACAACCAACCAACAATGATACTAAGTACGACAGTCGAATCCCGTTATAATGAATTCCAATAAACCGGAGAAATCACTTCGTTATAACGAAATTTCGCTATAAAGGAATTCCAGATTTTAGGATTTTCTTCCTACGTAAACTTATCTGGGAGATTAGAAAAGTGATCGCTAAAACGAAATTTTCGCTATAACGGTATTCGTTAAAACGGGATTCGACTGTACTAATACTACCAAACCATAAAATCGCGCACTTCGCACCCCTTTGAGGAACTTCTAACGAACTGGTGCATGTCGGAATCGGCCGTGTATGTGTTGCGTACCTAATATGAAGTTTGTTTCTGAGGAATGCCTTCTTTTTATGTATTCAGGAAGTGCTGCCATCTAACTTCCAAATTCGGAAGCAACAACACGACAGGTTACTTTTTGTCACTCAAGCGCTTATACCGAGTGATGTGCGGAAGAGGTGGGCGGGGGGGGGGTTTCGGCGCTTTTTGTATGCGTCATCACTGCGTTCGTCAAAAACTCTGATTTTGCGTAATTAATTTAATAATTAACATAATTAATTGATTTTTGATATCGTAATTGCTTCTATAAGTTCCTGTTATGTTATTGTGGCAGTAAGTCTACGAGTTTCTACGCTACAAGCTTAGGGCTTCTTGCGTTTTCGTCGCATAAAGAACTGCAGTACTACGAACATCTTTCGGTCGCCGTATAGTGTTCTACTGAATTTCCTAGCGGTCGCCGTATAGTGTATAGGGTTCTCTTGGTGGTTCCTGGTTTGTTGGGTAAGTACTGTGATTATTATTATCATGGCTTTTAGTTGCCCCTTCAGGAATCAGGTATTTGATAGGGACCTTTATGAGTTAGAAGTATGTGTCCCCTTGGCTCAAAAGTTCCCCTGGTTAAAACAAGGTGTTTTTACCAGAATTTTGGACTTTCTTGGAAAAATCTGGCTCGAAGCCCCCAAAAATCCCCTGAACTTAGTAGAAAATTGTAAAGTAGCCAGATGCTTAAATGAACTCTTGGAGATTCATGTGAAATACTTAGCAATTGGTTCTGAAAAACTTCTTGAGTTAATCTTGCAAAAGATGATACAAATGGTTGAGCTATTTTCTTGTTGCTCTTGCACATATTTTACTCAGGGTGAAGCTGACTCTGAAATGGGTATAGGTAAGGCATATAGCATCCCTCCGGTCTACTTTGTGGGCTCTATTGTGAGTAATTGGGATGTTTTGGAAACTAGTGATTTTTCTGATACAGTAAATTATTTTTCTGATATTATGGAAGTTAGTATTTTTGTGAGTATCATTACTGAAATGTGTTTACTGATTTACTCTAGTAAAAAATTTTCTCACCTTACTATAAATCATAGGCTCTGTTTATTTGGAACTTTATTTTGGTCAGTTTGTAAAATTGCTCTGAGTGAATTTTGGATTTTTTGGATATGGCAGAAGTGTGTTATAAACTCTAGGGTGCAATTTGCAACTGATAAAATTGAAGGAGTATTGTCTTATACTAAATTGAAAAAAGTTAAAATGAAAGATATATTACTGAATAACTGTTGACTTGGTCACATAATTGGATTTTTGGGATAAAACCCCTTGTAAATAGTGGATTTTTGGGTTTATATCCTGTGTAAATATTGATTCTGGGGAAATAATTCCCTGTATATAGTGGATGTTGAGGTTTAATCCCTTGTAAATACTGGATCGGGATAGAAATCTCTTGTTAATATTAATTGAGGAAAATCCCTTGTAAATATTGGATTTTGTAAATAGTATGGCTTGAGGATTATATTATGCTTCTTAATAATTTAGTGAGTATTGTTATAAAACTATTGAAATATTAAATAGAACTTTTATTGGTACCCTTGTAATATAAAATTATGCCATGATGATAATGGTCATAGTGCTTGTTTTTCGGGTTTTATTCCTGAATTCTTATTGATTCATAATTGTTTCTTTATTATTGAAGTAAAAAGGTCTTTTTGCGCTCTAAGAGATGAGCGGTTTTTCTTACCTACCAACTTAGAAAAAATGGGTTTTTTGTTATCTTGTTTTAATATCGGAAGATAATTTTTTTATCCCATATAGTTCCACAAGAATCTTGATCTGCTGTAGGTGGTGATCTGTAAATGGACTTTGGCTTCATAAGAGATTGTATAAGAACTTGCTTGTTAATGAAGAGGAACTTGTCTCCGTATGGACTGTGGTGTGCATCGTGCAAAGAAGGTTTTATTGTGACATTGAAAAACTCTTTCGTTATTTGACAAAGTTTTTTCCCGATTTTGACTTTAAAATTTTCCCCTCTATCCTTTCTTCTTCTACACACACAACTCTACACACTTTTTCTAAACACAACAAATCTCTCCTTCATAGCCGTTTCATGGCACTTTCTAAGGTGGTAGTTGAGAATTCTTAGGAACCACCAAATCCAGTTCTTATTCAGTTCAGTTCAGTTCAGGTGGGCGGGGACGACAAATCTTGATGGGAATTTTGCTGAAGTTTTGAGAAATTCGAGTGGACAGTTTTTGAACACTTTGCTCTCCTCCAATTCGTTTTTCAGGTGTGGTGGCATTGCAAAAAATTACCCAGGCAAAAATTCTTGAAGCCATGACCAATTTTTGACCAAGCTATGACAAAACTTCTCTTCCCAAACACTACACAACATTCATGCACTCTCTGACATACACCAGACACAGTCTCTCCTTCAAATTCTTCATAGGCCTACCTGGCTCGTCAGTAATCCCACAATCAACCCCTAAGGGCTGGGCATGGGGGTAATCATTTGATGCTGGTCTGGGACGACAAATTGCTGTCCCTTTGAACAGCATAAATTGCATCCCTTTAATCGCCCCTCCTAACAGCCAGACAAAACGGGAAAAAGCCTGCGACAACGCAATAGGGGAAAAATTTATCTGTTTTATTATACGGGACGATCCTACTAAACTAGTCGCCCTTCCCAAACAAGGGTGACTGGGGGGAAAAAATCTCTATCTGTGCGGGACACATTTTTGGTGCCCCCTTTTGGGTGAAATTTTTTTTTTTTTCAGCAGAGAACAGTGCCTGTTCAGTCTAGGTTGCATCACCGATTGGTAATATCAGCCTCTGCCCAGAGTCATAGCATGCTTTCTCGGGACCCCAGGGCAGACTTTTTCTTACGACCTCTTTTGATGGGGGTAGTACTACGCAAAATAAGCGAAATTTTTTGTTCGGCCCCTCCCCATTTGGTTTGAGAGGCAGTGCCGCGGATCCTTCAAGTGAGTTGAAAATGTGCCGCGGGCCAACTTAAGTGAGTTGAAAATGTGCCGCGGGCCAACTTAAGTGAGTTGAAAATGTGCCGCGCGTCGCTTAAATGATCTGTAAATATGCCGCATAGTTCATTTTTACAAAATTATGTTTGGCGTGGTGGGCCACATCAGATAATCCCGAAGGCCACATTTGGTCCGTGGGAGATGGATTTAGCATATATGGCCTAGAGGGTGGGTCGCAATTAATTTCTTAAAAAGAAATTTTTAGCACTGAAATTAACAGGAAATTGATTATCCATACATATATAATGACATGTCCTGACTGGTTCATCATCACCGAGCCGGAACCGCTGAAGCTATAAATATCAAATTTGGTCAATAGTTTTGTTTCATGACGTAAAGACTTACTAAGAAGGGGTTTTCTGAAATTCGACCGCTACGGGGGTCGAAACAGGGGTTCATGAATGAACGCCAGAGTCTCTGCCACCTGACTTATCCCGTTGCCGAGATCTCTTCCAGCCCATAATCCTTCGAGTCTGGAACAAAGTGAGTGCACCTAACAGTCTGAGTGTGTAGCTGAGTGCTTGATATTTCAGTGCTGCCATCTATACTTCAAATTGTGAGTGAAGTGTAATGATTGAATATTTGTAACGTTGTAGGCCTGCTGCTCTCTGTGGGGAGACTTTTTAACGGGGAGATCGGCTCGCATTCACGCCTTGAAGTTGGGAATCACAGGAAACCAACTTCAGCCGACCACCACTGTGGCGCCGGTGGGGTTCGAACCCGGATCGTCGCGATGCGAATCCGTCACTCTGACCACTCGACCACCACAGCGGCGAAACAGGGGTTCAAAGGTTACATATTGAAATCATCCCGAACCAAAACAACTGAAGCTGTAATCACGAAATTTGTTCAGAAGTGCTATTTCATGATGTAAAAAAAAAATAAAAAAAATAAATGAAAGAAGGGGTTTTTCGAAATTCAACCTCTAAGGGGGTCAAAAGGGGAGTTCGAAGGTAACATGTAAAAATCATGCCAAACCAAAACCGCTGAAGCTGTAGTCATGAAATTTGGTCAGTAGTTTCACCTTATGAAATAAAGACCCACTAAGAAAGGGCTTTTTGAAATTCGAGCCCCCCCCCCCCTAAAGCCCCGTTCACACGTGCAATAAAACAACCCGGAAAATTCCCCGGTATAACGGGGATTTTCGCTACAAAACCATTCACATGACGTTTAGTTTATGCCGGTAATCTCCCTCTTCTTTCCGAAAGTCGTCACTGGTTACGTGGGTTGAACGGAAGTGGTTGATTCAAGATGGCTGACGAAGGAGCTTACAGTAGTTTTCGCGGCGCGAAGGATTATGGGAGAGAAGGTCGGTGTCGACCACCAATCCACCCCAAGAAAGATGGGGGGTTTTTTTGATGAGCTACTCCCCCACATTTTTTTTCCCTACTAGGGGGAAAAAAGTTGTCATGCCGGTAATTATCACTCCAAAGCGACCCCCAATCTTACACATGTGAACGGGGCTTAAAGGTCATAATAGTGTTCACAGGTTATATAGTGAAATCATGCTGAGTCGAAACCGCAGGATCTATAATTATGAAATTTGGTCAGTAGTTTTAGTTTGCTATGCAGAGGCTCACTAAAACGGGATATTTCAAAAGTCAATATCTGGGAGGGGGGGGGGTGGTCATATGGGGGGTTTCCAAAGGTTACGTGGCGCAATCATCGTTGAGTCCAAACAGCAGAAGCTATAAATTTAAAATTTGGTGAATATTATATTTTATAATTCAGAGAATCACTACGACGGGATTTCTGAAAATTTAACCCCCAATGTGGTGCAAATGTTACATGGGGGGAAAAATTGCAGAACAATTTTCAGATGACCAAATCCACGCGAGCGAAGCCGCAGCTAGTAATAACATACAAGGGTATTCTGAAATTTTAATTTAAAAAAAAAAATATTTTTTGCATCAAAAAAAAAAATATTAATCGTCTGGGGGGTGGTGGGGGGGGCACGATCCGCCACATGCCCCCTACTTACGTCTCTGATCCCAAATATGCGTTAGGAAGTGGGGGGCAGAGCTCACGAAATTTTCCTGACGGGCGAGATTGGGGTGGGGGGTTAGAGATGGTAGGGGGTTAGAGTGGGGGTTCAAACACTTTGCTGATGGGGGTGGGAGAAGTCAAAAATGTCTAAAAATTATTTGCTGACGTGATTCTCCCGCTCAACCAAACGGGATGTATGATCATCGTAATTACAAAAGGATATAGTTATCATTCGGTTATTGTTATCAGAATCTTCGAGCCCTGATGTGGATGGGATCACATTAAGAGGCATGAACTGTATCATCGGAGCCGGTCTCAGACAAAGTAGCGCCCTGTGCAGGATAAAAATTTGGTGCCCTTCTTCTCGTTAGTTTAATGCGATGATTCCCAAATGGTATGTCACGGCTGCCTAGGGTGCCCGACACCGATCATAAGAATAGTTCCCTATGCACCCTACAGGCCCAAATCGTCTCAGCATACTGATAAAACAGGGGGTTCTCAACCATTTCGAGCCACTACCCAAAACCAACAACACGATCAACTTTGCGACCCATTGATATATTTTCAGTTTGAAAAATGTTTATTAAATATTTCTGATAAAAAAAATGTTCAGTAAATAGTTGATAAGGTTTTCGCGGCCATCATTTGATGAAAATTGTTTGTTCGGGTTCGAACTAACATCTCGAAAACTAACTAAGAAAGCTCGAGAATTAACTCAAACGGACGACGATCTTCGAATCCGAACAAACAATTTTCATCAAAATGTTCAGTTTTCGAAATTAGTGGAACCAGCCCATGGCTTCATTCTTATCAAATGGGGCAGCAGGGCCTGAGCCCAGGGACCCGAATAGAACAGGGATCGATAAATTAATGAAATTTCTCATCAATTGTGAAAATATTTCGTTCATGAATTTATCATATATTTTGCGCAGTAATTAATAAAATTTATTTTTTTCCAAATTATTTCTTATAGTTATGCGCAATTTTCCCCACTTGTTGCGGCTCTCCCTATTATTTGGCGCTCTGGACAATTGCGCAGGCAGTACTGCCCTCAATGATATAAGCACATTGTCCCTGGGGACTCGGGTGCTTCCGGGAAAACCTAACCATTTATTGATCTTGAGAAAGATATATTACATACATGGGCAGGTGCAATTACGCACCTCGCCAGTAAACAAGTATAAAATTTGTGATCGAAAAATGGTGATTCATGTAAATAAAATGAGATTTTGGAAACCCTGGAATGAGATGTGGCTCTCATTCCAGTAAATTTTTAGGGGTTAACCGAGGAGTCCCCCAGGGATCTGTTCTTGGCCCCACATCCTCTTTAAATATATTTGTAAACGATTTATGTAATGAATCTCTCCAAATGACAGTAAATTCTGACATGATAAAAATTAGAGAATGGTTTCATGCAAATGATCTCCAACTTAATATCTCTAAACTAAATATATTAACTTTTCTTTGCATAACATTCCTGCCTTGAATATTGACTTTATGATTAATAAACCTGTATGTAACATTAACACTGATTGCAACTGTCATAAATTAGAACAAGTGAATAATATAAAATATCTGGGTATTTATATTGACTCTGACATGAAATGGAAATCCCATGTTCATAATCTACAAATCAAATTAATATTTACAATGTATAAATTTAATTTTCTAAAATATTTTTTTAATCGCTCTTTTTTAATCACCCTCTACTACTCACTGTTCCATTCTTACTTATTATACGGTTTACCTATTTGGGGTAGTGACTATTTGACTAACTTAAAACCTATTATATCACTACAGAAGAAAATTATAAGGCTAATTTTTAATGACTATTATTTAATGACTATTACGACTTCAAAAGTATAGAAATTCTACCACTTAGATACTTATATTTTTATAAATCCCTGTTACTTCTCTTTAAACGTCAATACTCCCTACCATTAATATCCACTCGATCTTCTGCTAGGCGTAACGCTCCATATTCTTTGCCAATTATTCACAAAAACATAAAAAAAATTCATTTCTCCTACCTAATACCTAGGTTTTATAACTCTCTACCCATTGAAATTAAGAATGCTTTCTCTCTTTACACGTACGAAAAGTACAGTACCTCAAAAAATATCTATTGTCTATTGATGATATCTCCGTGCACTTTTAGTCTTTTGTTTTTTTAAAGAAATCGCCCCTCACACTAATTAAGGCAATTAATTTTCTCCCATTATATTTATCAACATTTTAAATATTTTGCCTTTCTGACAGTAGCTTAATTATTCAAATCATACTTATTATCTCTAAATTTGATATTTAAAATGCACCCGCCACGCGTTACCACAATGATGTTACTATTAATTTTTTGTTTTTTTTCCCCCTTCACCCATCTATTATTTGATGTTTAATTATCAATTTCCCTCCCCATTTATATTTGTGTTCATGTAAAAGTGTTTATATATAGGTATATTTCCCTCTTCACACATTGTACTTTTTTTTAATCAATAACCCATCATCCAGTATGTGACAGGCATGTTCACCTTGGATGAAAAGTTGTCTCTATTTGTATATGTATGCTTGTGTACATCTCTTTGCTTAAAAAACAAAAAATTAACAGTTGAATCCCGTTATAACGAAATCCAACAGACCAGAGAAATCATTCGTTATTACCTAATTTCGTTATACAGGAATTCCCGGTTTTCGCATTGTTTCTACGTATTTGAGGGGATTAGAAAAGTGTTCGTTAAAACGAGATTTTTTCGCTATAACGGGATTCGACTGTATTAAAATCGATGAATTTTCCCTCAAAAACAAGCATCGAAAGTTTTATATACAGTGCCGGCAAATTATAAAATACAATATAGAAGACTTACTTTCAGGTCCTGTGAGATCAAAAATACCTTCAGGTTAATCCTCGAAATTCCCACAGCGGGTTTACATTATGAACCCATGGCACGGAAGAAACATTCATTATTATAAGCATTCATAATAGTTTAAAAAAAAACAAAAACAAAATAACGACTGCCGTGTCTTTAGTCAATAAACATTGGGATAACCTACAACAATTTCTGGAAATAATTATGCGTCTAATAATTGTTTAACCGGGATATTATACAACATGCATCGGGTCATTTTCCCTGAATATTGGGTGCGGTTTCGGACCCACATACGTACGAACTCACGTAAGTGCAAATATGGTGTGTTTTTTTCTTCTTGTTAGGGATATAAATTGCTACGCATGGTTTACTAGCAGAGAACCAGACTCTGACATTCACCTCAACTCTTTCTTTCCACGTTTACCTAAAAAATAAAAAAATGAGGAAGAAAAAAAAAAATGTTTCTCTTCCTAAAAATACAAGTCGAATGTGCGCAGCAGCTGAATAAAAAAAAAACTTCTTGCGACCAACCTTTTAAGCCATTGAACCCAACCCATGGTGGCTTAGGGGCCAGATGTAGGTCCCCGGGGTTATCTGATGTGGCCTGACATCTCGAACCTAATTTTGTGAAAATGAACTAAGCGGCACATGTACAGATAAAGTCGCTTAAGTGACCCACCCCTGGCACAATTCCAGAGCCTTTAAGCCACCCGCGGCACATTTTCAGATCACTTGAGTGACCCGCAGCACAGATCCGGAACACTTGAGCGGTCCGTGGTATATTTAGAGATCCCTTAAGTGACGTGTGGAACGGTTTTAGAGCACTTAAGAGGCTCGTAGTGTAGTTCTACTACACTCAAGTTGCCCGCGGCACAGTTGCATCGCACTTAAGCGGCCCACGGCACAATTATAGAACACTTAAGTGGCTCAGAAATATTTCTAGATCACTTAAAAGAACCGCGGAACATTTAGAGATCACACTAAAGTGGCTCTATAGAGCAGTGGTTCTCAACCCTTGGAAGACCGCGGCCTGGTTTCATTCATTTTTGTAAGTAGAAGGCTCGGTCAAACACATGATGGGGGAAAAGAAAACGGCAGATCAGTCACGGCCCGGTATGAATGATGTCACTCTCCAGTACCGGGCCGCGGCCCGGCGGTTGAGAAACACTGCTATAGAGGACTTATTAGTAGGAGGAATGTTAGTTCAGGTTCCCACAAACTAGGGAAAGGTTTTCCTCGTTTATGGCACTCGGTAAGGATGCCATTAGGAATTATTTTTATGAAGAGGTGGTTGATGACGTAAGCATCATCCGAACACCCCCCCCCCCACGTCATCAAAAGTCAGCAAATCCGAAACTTCTCCCTTCCCCCCAACAAATGCCGACGCAATACGCCGTTAAATCGACCCATCGAGGATTCCTATTTCAGAGTGGGAAAAAGAAAAAAAAAATTATCAAAATATAACGGCGCCACTAGCGTATTAGTTAAGCTGCACATATTTGCTCGAGAAAAATACGTGTGAAATTGGGCATCGAAATACGGGAAAATACGGGACATTGCCAATAATCGCCAAAAATAATGCTAAAATCAAGCAGAGTCGCCAACTCATGTCAAAATTACAGAAAAGTTGCCAATCGAAGAAAATAATGCACCACTTCAAATTACAGTGAAATTAACAAAAAACAAACATGATAAAAATATGTGAATTAAATATTCTTATTTTTAGTAGTAATCATCGTAATGTAATTTCTGAGTTGGGAAGATAATTTTGATCGTCGATTTCTGAAGAAAAAAAGGCAAGTTGTCTTCGTTGAAAATACGTGAAAAAAACCGGGACATTTTTGCAGAAAAAAGTCGGGACAGAAAGAAAAACAGAAACAAACCCGGGACTGTCCCGGCAAATACGAGACGAATGGTCACATTAGTATTAGTAAAACATGTCATACTGCTGGAGGGATGAAGAAATTCTGAAAGATAAAGTTCTGATTTAATTAATCGTATTTAACTGGGAGAACTTGCCGCCCTGGGCTATTGCCCGCAAAGAGCCCCTTAAATACACCACTGCTTATGTGCAACGTCTTGCTTCAATATATTTAATCACGTTGAAACCACCTTGCTACAACGATAAATCCAATCTTTACATCATTAGTTGTCATTTCCTTCATCCTCGCTCACTTTAGAATCTTATTTTAGACTTCTTTTTCAGTGCTGTGTCGCTTCTATATTCGTAATTCTTCGACTTCAGAAACATTCTTTTGTTTGACAACAATGAAAATCTGAGCTTTCTCTTGGCGCAACAGAAAGGTTTTTTTTTTTCCATCTATTCTGAAATTATTTCGTTTAAAAATCTAAAAATTATTTCTCTCAATAATTTTGAAATTATTTCTTTCAATAATTCTGAATCTTCATAAATTTATTCTGGAATTATTTCCTTCATCAATTTATTCGAGAATTATTTTCTTCATCAATTTATTCTGTAATTATTTCTTTCATCAATTTATTCGAGAATTATTTTCTTCATCAATTTATTCTGTAATTATTTCTTTCATCAATTTATTCGGGAATAATTTTCTTCATAAACTTATTCTGAAATTATTTCATTCATAAATTTATTCTGGAATTATTTCTTTCATCAATTTATTCTGGAATTATTTCCTTCATAAATTTATTCCGGAATTATTTCTTTCATCAATTTATTCTGGAATTATTTTTTCACTAATCCTAGAATTTATTTCCTTCATCAATTCGGGAAATTATTTCTTTCATTAATTCTGAAGTTATTTTCCTTTCATACATTCTGGAAATATTTCTTTCATTTAGTCTGGATTTTAATGGGTGTTTATTTCTAGCATTTGTTTTGAATTTTCATGATTTTTCCATTCACAAACTCATTCACTTACTCTCGTTGACATATTCACTCACTTGCTTAATCACTCGGTGACTCGCTCACTGGTGACGAACTGTTGCCGTTGAATTTTCCCAGCGGTGATTTTTCCGGCAGTGAATATTGCACAAATGTCCCTGGGCTAAAATAAAAACCGCAAAACCATAAATCCGCCACTGCGAGGGGTCTGTGCCAAGAAACATCGACGCAAAAGTGATCCCAACGAAGCACGTACTGAGGAGGAGGTGGTGGTGGTGGTCATAATAAATTGACCACTCAGTGTGTGTATGTATACACAGGGTAAATGACCAATCTCTGGAAAAAATTTTCACAAGCACCCTTAGGTAGAATTATCAAGGCTTCACTCTTAACTGGTATCGGCTGTAACTGTGATCATGAAAATAAGGTAATGGTAAGAAGTTCACTGAAGCATGAAGAACAATCAGAAAACAATCCCTCCATCGCAACAACAACTATTCTCAAAATGATCCAGGTCAGTAGTTCTGCTGTTTTTAACTGAAAGTATAAGTACGTATTGCTAATTACCTCTACGGGATAAAAATAAAACAAGCCAATACGTTCGTCGAAGCGTGCATAAAGCGAATTGGAAAGCCTTCGGTTCACTAGATGGCGTTGGACTCAACTCCGTGCTTAATTACGAGTGTTGCGATTGTACAGGGTGCCCCGAAATTGACGAGGTCATTAGAAAAATAAGCAAATGGAAACGGGGAGCGATACGGATTGCACAGTTTGCTGCACTGCGCTTGTGCTTTTCAGTCACACGGCGTCGTTGCCGCTGTGGTGCTAGAGTGGTCATAGTGACGGACTCGAACCCCACCGGCGCCACAGTGGTGGTCAACTGAAGTTGGTTTTCTTCGGTTCCCAACTTCGAGGTACGAATATGCGAGCCGATCTACCCGTTAAAACGTCTCACCACAGAGATCAACAGACCTGCCACCAGCGGTACAAATATTCAATCATTACACTTCATTTACAATTTGAAACACAGACGGCAGCACTGAAAAATCAAACAGCACTAGATACGCACTCACTCACTCGGAATTAAGGACCGATAGGACCTGAGTTGTGCTCTGTTTGAAAGGAAGTCAGACGGAATTTCAAAATTATAGTTACAAATTTCCACAGCAGATGGCGCTGTAATCTGAAACATTAGGTTATGGTATTTTCAAATTATCCACCTTTTGCAGTACATAGTGCAGTCTCGGAAATGAAATTGGCAGAAATACGTGCAACTGCCTCACCTCGGATGGCTTAATTGAACTGAGACAGAATTTCAAAATTAATTACAAAGTCCGTCAATAGATGTCACTGTAGTCAAGTTTAGCCTGCCAATTTTGGGGCAAAACTTGTTGAGTTGATGTAATGTTAGAATTAACGCGCACTGGTTTTGGTATAGAAAAGTTAAATTACGCAGACCACGAAGTGATGAATTTTATTTGAGAACCCGAACTTTGATGGTACGTTGGAAGAACTATAAAAAAAATTATTCTGCAAGCAGGGCTGTTTCAACTGCATGATGGGTCAGACAAATAGGGGAGGCTACTGGGCCGTGTGGCAACAAGGGGTTGCCGCTCTAGGAGGGGCATCCAATCTGAGTTGAAAGAGTAAAAAAAAAACCTCTGTCGACGGAATAAAAAAAAAACGCGGTCATAGGGCGCCAAAAATAGTTGCGACACCGGTGGAGATTTCTTCCCGAGTTACCCCTGCCGACCAAGCAAAGCGATATACTGGGGGAACCAGTACTTTCCAGACCTTTCTTACCCTTTGAGTATCATGCCGTCAATTTACTTATTCACTCCCGGAAATCATAGTACCATATCACATCTACACACCTGAAGCCCTCGCGTATATTCATTTTGTTGCCCGCCACCCCCAATCTGTAATTCTGACCGAATGAAGAGTAAACCTGGCGCCCTCAATGAGCGGGGAACCATGACCTCAGTCCATGGCCAGAGTCGATCTCCCCGATCTCGCCATAGAGAGTAACAGGCCTACAAGAGAGTAGTTAGAAAAATCGATAGCAGATGGCAGCACTACACATTACAAGCATTGCACGGAAACAAACTTCACGTTAGGTTCACAATGCATACACCCACATTCCGGCATGTATCAATTCGTTGGAAATTCCGTTGAGGAATGTGTACGAGATGCATGTTCTGTTAAGTAGTAGTAGTAGTCCAGGGCCACAACTGGAAATGAAAATGTACTCTGTCACCCGTGGGTGTGTGTAATGCCCGTTTGCCCCCCCCCCCTTCCAGCAATTTTGTACGGAAAAACAGTATAGTCAGGGCCCTTCCTTCCTTCCTGACCCAGAGCCCGGGGCACCAGAACCCCTGGAAAACAAAAGTGGTGTCTCTGCCCTTGCCGTCCTCTGGCTGTGGGCCTGGTCACATGATTGTCATATTAAACGTACATCAGCAGAGATTTTTTTACGGCTGTTTCAAGCTTCTGCGTTTTTCTTCCTAACTAGGCATGACCATACGTCCCGTATTTCCCGTGACAGTCCCAGTTTTTTTTCCCTGTTTCTCTGACTGTAGCGTCTTTTTTTGCAAAAATGTCCCGGTTTTTCACGTATTTCCTACGAAGACACAACTTGGCATTTTATTCTTCAAAACACCGATCAAAATTATCTTCCCAATTTCATTACGATAATTGCTAATAAGAATATTAGATCAGATAACAAAGAGGGCCACATTTGGTCCGTGGCTAATGGGCTTACAGGGTGGGACACAATGGATGCCTTTCTTCGCCCTCAGATAGCCTGAAATTGATTATAATAACATATAAAGGTATTTTCTTCTGAAATTTTAATTTTTTAAAATATTTTTTTGCAGCAAAAAAATAAATTTTTGATTTTCTGGCGGGGGGGGGGGGGCACGAGCTTAACCCATGCCCCCCCCCCTCCGGGTAAGTCTTTGATTCCAATACGAGTAAGGAGTTAGGGAGCGGAGCTGACGAAATTCTGCTGACGGGGGGGGGGGGGATCAAAAACGGCTAAAAATCAGTTGACGTAATACTTGAATGGCCCCCTTTGACTGATCGCCAAAAGGGCCAAGTGGTTTTTCTGAGGCCCTAACAGGTAAATCCCAGGAAATTTCAACCAAATCTCATTTTTGTGAGGCCTCCATTCTCTGCTCGGGTGGGTCCTTGCGTTAAGACGGCACTCGCCTCAAGCAGGATAGATGCTGTTCCAATCACGGTACAGTTTTTGCTCCGGGGTGATATGAAAAAGACAGTCCGAGAAACAGCTCTGGGGTAAAATAACTAATTTGGGGACCCTGTGCAAGAACTCGTTAAGAAGGAATTTCCACTGTCCCGCTTCCGACATTTCGCCCCCGGAGCGTTTCGTCCCCGTTACATTTCGCCCCCGGAAATTTCGCATCTGACTGACATATCGCCTGCCCTGAAAGTATGAGTGGCCAAGTGAGAGTGCGAAATTGACTGTATAAGTGAGTGAGTGAGTGACCATATGAATATCCAAGTGGGTGGCCGTATGAATATCCAAGTGGATGATCGTATGAATGACCAAAAGAATGTTCTTATAAATGCTTAAGAGAGTGAGGGACCTTATGAATGCTCAAGTGAGTGACCGTGTGAATACCCAAGTGAGTGACCTTATAAATGCTTAAGTGAGAGACGGTATGAATATCAAAGTGAGTGGCCAAGTGAGACACTAATTGATTAACTGTATGAGTGACAAGGTGACAACGAGAGATTGATCGCATTAGTGACCAAGTGAGTGACCATATGAGAGTCCAAGTGAGTGATTGAGTAATCGACTGTATGAGTGACTGAGTGATTGACCGTAAGTGACCAAGTGAGTTTCCGAGTAATTTATCGAATGAATGACCAAGTGAGTGACTAGGTGATTTATCGTATGAATGGCCAAGTGAGTGACTAAGTGAGTGACCGCATGAGTGTCCACGTGAATGATTGAATGATTGCCTCTGAATGCCTGACCTGTGAATATCCAAGAGCGAGTGATATTTTATATATGCTTAAGTGAGTGACGGTATGAATATCCAAGTGAGTGACGGTATTAATATCCAAGTGAGTTATCATATGAGTGACCAAGTGAGACACCAATTTATTAACCGTATGAGTGACAAAGTGACACCGAGTGATTGACAGTATTAGTGACCAATTGAGTGAACATATGAGCGTCCAAGTGAGTGATTCAGTAATTGCCTTAATGAGTGACTGAGTCATTGACCGCTTAAGTGACTAAATGAGTTTCCGAGTGATTTATTGTATGAATGACCAAGTGAATGACTAACTGAGTGAATGAGTGTCCATCTGAGTGACTGAATGATTGCCCTTATGAGTGAGTGAATAAGGGAGTGATTGAATGATTGCCCTTATGAGTGAGTGAATAAGTGAGTGACTGAGTGATTGACATGAGTCACCATTATACTATCATTCACTCATACAGTCATTTATATGGTCGCTCATGTAGTCAGGGCAGGTAAAATATCAGTAGCTAAATGTCCCGCGTGCTTGATCATTCATATGCTTACTCATACGGTCACTCATGTGGTCAGGGCAGGTGAAATGTCAGGGGGTAAATGTCAAACTCGCTTGATCACTCATAGGGTGACTCACTTGGTCACTCATACAGTCAGGGTAGGCAAAATGTGAAGGGGTAAATGTCCAGCTTACTTGACCACTCATAAAGTCACTCACTTGATCAGTACGGTTCCCACAAAAAGAGCAAAACCCACAAACAAAGCTAGATCGCCCAGCGCGACACGCCGTCCACTATCACCAATAAGAAAAGCAGCATTACTGTTTTCTTACAGAGCGCAATACGCCTCACGACAGCGCTTTACGTCGGACGTGATTGGCCGACTTGTTCTGGAGGAGTCAAATGTGTCGTGCGCCGCGTGTTTTGCCGATGTTCTCGTCACTCTTGAGTGTTTTCTTTCCCTTCCCTTCAAACCGGAGCATGCAGACGACCGAGTAGCTGATGCAATGGCCATATACTATAATATAACCGTCCTGATCTGATGCGCCACGCTAGCAAAACACAAAGGCGTAGCGTAATTATGTAACACGTTTCTGCCGGCGCGAAATGGTCTAATTCGGTTCACGCTGCGCAGCAAACCTATTCCTAGGAAAACCCGGCTTTAGCCCATAAGGGGGGAAGTCGAAAACAAAGAATCAGGGGAGAAACAAAGGATAAATGAAGTTCACATTTTTTCCAAAGAGGGGTTAAAATCTTTCCCCCACCCTTAATAGTTTTCTAACCACCTTGAAATTTCTTGTTTGATTCATAGCATTTGTGCTGCCACCTACCCTCAAAATTAAAAACGACTAAAGCAGTGATAGTAAAATTTCTGTCAAGAAGCAGAAATTTTCATTCAGTACGAGTCCCTACGACCGAAGCCCACAAACTGAACCGAATTGCAAGTTCAGTTCTTTCCTTTGGGCATAAGGAAACGTTTAAAACAGAAAAAAAACCCTAGAATAAAAGCAGACGACAGCAGAATTTTTCATTCAATACAGTTCCTTTTAAGTTCACCTCAGCGTAATCTATCTGTCCAATTTCTGATATTAAGATACTCGTCTGCAAGTTCACCAACTCATCGCTAGATGGCCATACAAGCAAGAGGTTTCGATATTTGAGTTGACCATATTTGCTCGAACAAATACAGTATATAGCGTTTCTGAATACGGGAAAAAATACCTGAAATTAAGAATAATCGCCAAAAATGATACCAAATGTAAGCAAAGTCGCCGATCATAGTTGATGAAGCTATACTGCAAATTGTAATGAATTAAAAAAAACGTGACAAATATGTTGGATGAATATTTTTATTTACAGTCGTAATTATAGTGGTGTAATTTCTGAGTTGGGAAGATAGAACGTTGATTTAAAGAAGGAAAAGTCAAGTTGGTTTCGTTGAAAATACGTGAAAAACCGGGACAGTTTTACAAAAAAAAAAAAAAAAGTCAGCACGGCAAAAATAAGAGAAAAAAAGCGGGACTGTCCCGAAAAATGCGGGAGGTATGGTCACTGTATCGATATCCGATATTAAATCAAACTTGTTCACAGCTATTGAACCATTTCGATTGAATTTTAATTGAAAATTACATACGTGGAAAATAATCTCGAAACATTGTCGAAACAAAAACAATCACGTCGGGGGGTGCGGGGGGGGGGGGAGAACTGGCCCCTTTTTATATAAAGTTTTAAAATGTAGGGGGCCGTTACTCCGATTTGAATAACATTATAGCGAGGTGTCCAATAATGGGACACGTACCAAACAAATGCCCCCAAAATTATTGAACACAAGTTTTTTTTTTCCAATTTAATTTTTGTTGGTGGGGGGGCCCTCAAGAAATTTTCGGGGCCCCTGTTCCGATTCACCGGTTAGTGTTTCCAAAGGACTGTGTTCGCATATATATATTTTTAATTTATTGACGTAAAAATTTCATGTTTCGTCCCGGTGCAGGCGTCGTTCAGTTCAAGAACTGGAACATTTATATATTTTTGAGACCCCCATCTCCCTACTAAGATTAATGCATTAAATATGATGCGGGTTACTTAAGTGATGTTAAACTGTGCCATAATTTATATAAACATATTTTGTGTTTACGAGACAATTTTTTTGAGGGATTCTAAGACCCCTACACGTATCAATTGATATACCACTAGCAGAGCCTGACTTTGACATAAAGGGAGGACGCTCTGAGCAAAGCAGAAATTAGGGACCCCTACGAATGACGTCAAAGGTATTGGTTAGTCATTGAAAATATATTAATTGCGTAATTATAATATCTAGTCAAACATTTTCTGAATCCACCCATTCCTTCAGTTTGCCACATAACTCGTGAACCCCCCCCCCCTCCCCCGCCTCGTAAAAACACGCGTGTGTCTTCAAACTTACTCTTTTCACCACTCATATGCTTGCACACTTTCTTGGTCACTTCTTTGGGTTCACTCACTTTTACTTGGTCTATCGCTCTCTTGGTCACGTTTTGGGTGACTCTTATGCTACACACTCTTTAGGTCTGTCCTATTCTCGTTCACTATCTATGCCCAATCCATACCGCGTGGGCCGAATGTGGCCCTCGGAGACATCTGAGGCTTGAGTGGCCCGTTGCACATTTACAGAGCACTCAAGTGACCCGGATATTTACAGAACACTTAGATGATCCGTGGCATATTTACCGAGCCTTTGAGTAAGTTCTGGAGAACTTCAGCGGCCCCGGCACATTTTGAGATCACTTAAGTGATCCGTGGCACATTAATGCATTACAACGGAAATATAATTATCACTGTATCTCAGTAACCTGTTGTATCTACTTAGTTACGACACTGTGTACAGGGCCGACTTAAGAGCATTATGGTCCCCCCCCCTCCCCGGCCAAGTGGTTTTTCCGAGGCCCTACCTGGTAAATTCTAAAAAAGTTTTACCAGATCTCATTTGTGTGAGGCCCCTTTTCTCTTGAGGCCCCCTGGCCGTGCCGGGGGGGGGCCCATGTGTTAAGGCGGCACTGACTGTGTATCCCTATTGTATGCTGAATTTGGCCTCCCGGCATATGTAGACAAAACATAGGCCTCAAAAACTGTTCCGGCTCCGTTACAAGCGAATTTACAAATACACCATACAAATACAACGCCACAACAGGCAAATTGCCCAACGAGGTGGCTGACTTAAGAACACCATGGATCCCCGAGCCATTTTTTGGAGGCCCTACCTACTACTGCTACACCGATCATGACCATATATTCAGACAGTAAATCAAGCTTGGAAGCTATCAGGGACCCTTTAACAAGACACGAAGATGCTAGAGCCATAAGAAAAATACTGAAAGAGAGGAGGAATGTAGCACTGATGTGGGTGAGAGGCCATGTGGGCGAACGTGGAAACGAGGAGGCAGATCAGTTGGCGCGGGAAGCGACGAAACTGGAGACAACGTCCCAGGAGAAGAAGATCGCTGCGGCAACGATCAAAAGAATAATTAAGGGGCAGACAATAGTGGAATGGCAGAAGCAATGGAATGATCCAAAAACAAACGGATGGCTTATTCATAGAGTCATCCCAAAAGTCCAGTGGAAAGAACGTTACTGGAGTAGGGAAAAGACAATCTTCTTCTCGGGCCATGGACCGTTTCCCACCAACTTCAAGCGTTTCAAAATTTCCGACAACGAGCAATGTATATGCGGAGGAGTGGGAAGTCCAATTCACTTTGCCACGGAATGTGTCCACACCAGTCGTTTCCACTTAGTTAAGCCACGGCCGCAATTGGAGAACGAGTGGTTTAAAAGAATGGCCAAGGATGATAAAGCACTCAGGAAAATCAAGGAACTGGTCGGCTTTCTGGAAGAGAGTATGGAGTGGCTCCATAATAAGCGGACGGGAGCGGCAGATCGAGCGACGAGCCCACCTGCACCCAGGAGAAGGAGTGAGAGAATCAGAAGGCGTTAGGAGACGGGACGACAGGGAGAAGAAGAATGGACTGAGGATTAAAACGAAGATCAAGAGGCAGACGATCCAGGCTTCGACTTCCAATGAGGACGAGGCGAAGAAGGAGGAAGTCACGAATTAGTATTTAATTAAATAAGGGCGAAAGCTGTTCCTTGTAGGCGAAGGTCGCGAGGCAGCTCCTTTGAAACCATGCCGGATGAGTGGCTGGACTTTGAGGGCTGGGTGACGGCTGGCCAGGTGTCAGGCAGTTGAATGCATACAGTCGCTTTCGTGGCCCGGGGTATTTGGGGGACACACACACACACACACACACACACTCATACTTCCGGCACAACTCAATCGGTAGTAAATTGCCTATGGCGATAGACCGGAGTTGTGCTCGGTTTGAATGAATGAATGAATGCTACACCGCAAACGCACCACCCGCGGAACCCCCAACGAATCGGTACATGCGGGAATGGGCGTGTACGTGCAGTGAAACCTGACGTTTTTTTTGTTTCTCTGTAATGCTTGTTATGTGTAGTGCTGCCATCTGCCACCAGTTTTTCTAACTATGAGTGAAGTGTTATGATTGAATGATTTATCGTTGTAGGACTGTTGCTCTCTGTGGCGAGACTTTTTAACGGGGAGATCGGCTCGCATTTGCGCCTTGAAGTTGGGAACCACAGAAAACCAACTTCAGCCGACCACCACTGTGGGGTTCGAACCCAGATCCTCGTATCGCGAGTCCGTCACTATAACCACTCGACCACCACAGCGGCAATGGCGCTATTATTTTATTGCAAGGTCGCTTTTAATGTATCAAAATGTACGGCCATGGCCCCTCACAAGGAAGGGGGGGGACTGACAGAGCTCTAGCCCTTCGGCCTAGGACAGTTCTCATAATTTTTTGCTTTTTCATGCTGTAAATTAACTGCAGAAGGGGACATTGAAAAGTCTAACCGGGGACGACGACGACGACCCGGGAAACATCCCAGCCTAGGGAGGCCCCGCTCCAGGATATGAGGGCCATGCGTTCATACGGCATCAGTATTGAATCTGAAAAATACCACACGGTTCTAAATATAGCGGTACAGATTCCAGTGGCCCCCAGAGCTTTTCAACGAATTTTTGTTTTTTGGGAAATTTAACTGTTTTTCTACGTAAAGCAATCATTTCCTAAAAATGGCCGGCGGGCCACAGCAAAAAAGCTTGAGGGGGGGGCGGGAGCGGCACGAATCGTAACATTTCCGGATATGGTGAGAAAGTCCTTCGTTTCGAAATATTGCACAAGATGAACACACATTCAACGAAAAAATATAGAAGAGAGGATTGCTATTAAGCTATTATTTAAACACGGATATTATTAAGCCATTTTGTTCATTGATTGATGGCAAATATTGAAATTATTACGAAAGAGGCAATACTTACAACAAATTTTGTGCGAAACCAGTTTATCCTGTAACGAACATTATTAATAGTAGTAATAATAACTGATCATAGCTGGAATTCTCGGAAGAAGCTTTGGGAGGTACAAAATTTGACCTTGCGAAGAAGAAATTGCACAACAGCGTCAAGCTGAGATGTATATGTAATTGAGTTTTGCTTCAGGAATTTCGATTTATATAACAAATAGCGATAAATTGTTTGTTCATACGTGCTTGCAATTAAGTCATTAAAACGGTAAATTTTAAACTCAATTCATATGTGCTGCGAGACAACGAAAAGTTGAAAAAGACCGCTCTTAGGCCGGAATTGCACTATATAAGTTTTAGAAAATTTCATTTATAAAACTTGAAAAATGCAACTAATAAGCGTATTGGCAACATTCGAGTGGATGTAACCAAAAGGCTTATTGGTAGTTTTGTGAAAGGCATTTTCCAAAACTTTAATAATTAACACCCCATATAATAATTTACCATATAAATTACAATATATACCCACCATATAAATTAATACCATAAAAGTTTGACAAAAGAACTTTCACAAAACTTGAAAAAAACAACAACAACCAATAAGCTAATTGGTTACATTCGTTCGAATGCAATCGATACTCTTATTGGTTGCATTTTTCAAGCCGGAAAAATCTTGCCCAACATTCCCAGGGCATATAAAAAAAAATTAAACAATGTTCTGTTTTTTGTCGGCATTAGGCCGGGATTACACTGTAAAAGTTTTGTAAAAGTGCTTTTATGAAACATGAAAAATACAACCAATAAACTGATCGGTTGCATCATACTGCAGCTGGGCTCAAAATGGAATCGCATACTCGTACTATAAAACCGAGTTGTTCTAGAAAACGGAAAAAAACCTCACTTGCCTAGTGAGGTTTAGTGACATAGTAGCTTCCGAATGTCATGGTGGTAAGATGCTCGTCTGCCGCCGTGAAGGTTGCAGTCACGGTCCTGGGTGAGAACCCGAGGGAGGATATAGATAAGATAATTTCCTTAACGTACTCGAGGCGACCACCAATAGATAGCGCCTTCATTTCTAACTCATGTCATTAATGGCAGTAATTTGCGATATGGGCCAGAGTTGGTGAAGTAGTTACATAGTATATATATCCTAATTGTATTCACGGAAGAGGAAATACTTCTTTTTGCAAAAAAAGTAAATATATATTCCAAAAATAATATATAGTGTATGACCGTATTATACAGTATATGAAGTGTCCGCAATGGATAAAAATTCTGCGACCGATTCTAAAATTGCAGAAAATATTTCTGCCGCAAATTTTCCTCTTCTCCATAACAAAAATATCGTAAAAAAACATCCATCACGCAAAAATATACGACTCCATCTGCCACCTATCGAATAAAAACTGAACCATAAAATAATTCTTTAAGTAAAGTCAATTGCTGGTTTCACACCAATATGCAGCACAAAAACGAATGAAATGTGTTATGGTACTGAACGTTTTCTTTTTATGCAGTATACCTATATGCAAATTTTATGCGCCAAAATACCGGTTATTATGTTTGCCGCTGGGTTATTTTTTGTTAACATCAAAAAACATAGTGACCGGTAGTTTGGTGCATAAAATCTACACCGGTATGCAGCATAAAAGTAAAAATATTAGTTTCATACCACATGGTGCACATTTTCATTCTGGAAATTGGTTTAACTTCACATCCATTTTATTTTAAGACTCATAACAAACAGTTTTGATTTTATTCCCATAGGTGACAGCACGGTATCTTAGCTTGAAAAGGGTGACCATACGTTCCGTATTTTCCGGGACAGTCCCGGTATTTTCTGTATTTTTGGTCGTCCCGACTTTTTGGCAAAAGTGTCCCGGTTTTTCCCGTATTTTACACCAAGTCTACTTGAATTTTTATTCTTTATTGAAATCAAAGATTGAAATTATTTTTCAACTCATAAATTATTCTGTGATAATTACAATTATAAATGAGAATATTAATCTCCCACATTTGTCTTGAAGAACGTTTTGTTTTTCGAGGAATTCATTTTAATCCACTGCAATTTGCAGTAATTTTTCATTTCCCGCTATTGGGATTTTTCCGTAATTTCAACAATATTTGGCAACTTTTTTTGGATTTGGCGTTATTTTTGGCGATAATTGGCGCTGTCCCGTATTTTCCCGTATTTCTCTCGAGGAAATATGGTCACCCTAAGCTTGAAGCGATTTCTCGTATTTATATAGCAAAGTATAAAAATATGAAATATAATACGTCAGAAGGTTAGAAATGTTTCCTCTAAATTCTTTTTTCACCAGTTCGCATGTTATTTATCCCATTTACGTCGCATAGGTGCCAATGACTCCGATTTTTCAGCCTAATTAAACTTTTCCGGTCGGAAATCTAATTCTTCCGATTTTTTGTATCTTCATAGTAAAATCCCTAAAAGTTTTCAAATTGAGCTTTGTTCGAATGGAAAATCCCTAAAGAATGGAATGAATGGAGTTTGAATGGAAAGTTCTTTTTCAGTGCTTGCAATTTCAGGCTGACCCCGTTTTCTCAGGAAAACTATGGGGAAATCACGATTTCAAGTAGGAAAAAAAAGTTGTCGCCACAAATATGATACCAAAAGAAAGCGAAGTGGCTAATTATAGCTAAAAAAAAATAGGGATAGCGGAAAATGTGTCCCGGAAAAACGGGACTTACACATGGTCATATATTGGAATTTCAAAAAAAAGTGTCCGAGTTTTCCCTTTTATTTGTTTGACGTTTTCTTTGATGCGGAATGTGTCATCACGTGATAAACTACAGATTTTTCAAGTCCGTGAATTGGCACCTACGATGCCGGTCATGGCCCCCCACATCCTAAAAAAGCAGGGCCCCTAGACTAGAATCTTTTGCGGGGCCTCCCGACCATACTTTCACGGGCCCCTTTATGATGAATTTATATTGTGAAAAGCAAAAAAATGGTGAAAATCGTCCCGGGGCACCAACACTGGAGCCTTGTCAGCCCACCCCTTATGGGGGCCATGATGCCGGTTCACGAAAATTTTCACTCAAGTTCACAGTTCTGCGATGAGGAAAAAGGTTGAAGGATACTGAACAAATCTGTACAAGGCTCAGGCAGTTTTAGTGATAATAGGTGATTTTATCAATTGTCTTTCGTAATTCGACACTATAATTTTTCGAGAAGTCCCGTGTTTTTATCAGCGAATTTGTAGCCGGGTAAAGTTCGGGTAAAAGTCAAGAGACATTGGTAAAACCTAGGTCTTACCCAGGGCCGTCTTAAGAGCATAATCGGCTCCCATGCCAAGTGATTTTTCTGAGGTGCTACCCGGCAAATTCTCGAAAAATGCAAACTACTTTTCATTTTTCTGAAGCCCCGCTTCTCTTGAGGTGCCCGGGTGGCCCCATGCGTTAAGACGGCACTGGTCTTATCAATGAAACCAAATCTTTATCAGTCTTCGGGGTTTTATCTTAGTACAAGTTTCTAGCCCGCGAGGCGGAAATACCGCGGACTGAGAAGGTTGTGCACCCCTGCAGTATATTTTTTGGTGTCACACGTTTCCCTTCCATCCCTGGACCGAGTTCAAGTGACACTGAAATTTGATTCACCATGACACTCAGAATAAATGATTCAGGCAAATGGCAGACCTGCAACTATTATAAATACAAAGTTCCTTTTATTTACACGCCATCAACTGGAACAGGCAACGGAAAAGAAATGTTGTTGTTGTTGTCGTCAGGGATCGACGACCCGTCCGATGAACAATATGGCCCCGCTCCTCTTGTCGAGTATACAAAACAAGAAAGGATGGTCGGCCCTGAAAACGGGCATCGCCCTGGTAAAACCAGACCTCGCTGTCATGACGACGCCACTGACCGCGGCGGCCTCGGTACCTTGCTCGTGGACGTCGATCACGGCCTTGTGCTTTATCAGGGAGACGTGGAGGTCGCCTTCGGCGCTTATACCAGTCAGGTTGGCCCTGCCTTCGGAGAAGAGCTCGACGACACCCAGAGATCTCAGGTCGTCGTTGAGTTCACGCTCGTACTCCATGTGGAACTTCGGGATGATCGCCAGGACCCTCTCTCGGACGAAACTCGAGCGCACGTGGCACAGGAGACTGTTCGTCACCTCGAGTCCCGGGAAAGCGTTCTTGTCGACGGGTAGCATCAGGATCATGCTGATGTGGTCGCCCTTGTAGTCGATCTCCAAGAAACTGTATCCGGTCTGATGCCGGTCCTCGAAGTAATTGAATCTCCTCTGGGAGATCATGAACATTACGGGCTTCGAGCCACCACCCGTCCTGTAGAAGGGTCTGGGATGGGTCATGGACTCGTCGAAAGGTTCTTGCCAGAATCCCTTGAAGTAGATCGCGTTCAGCAAGACAAGTCTCGTGAGGGGGTGTAGTGGCCCTTCGAATAGGTGGTCTATTTTACCCTGGGTTTTCTCCTTCACCCACTCGTTGATTTCCCACACGGCTTCCACGCCGTCGAATATGAAGTCGGCGTCCCGGAGTTTGGCGGTGTAGATCGATTTCAGCTCCTTGATATAATTTGGACGAACGTCGAATCCGATCTGTTTGAACATGGCGTTTGCGACCAGCATGTTGAATTCGTCGGAGTGGTTCTCCAACGACCGCAGCTCGTCCTTGATGGCGTTGTGGACGACGTACGGGTCAAAGCCGGTCGTCCCGTTGCTTTGTCCGAATTGCAGGAGGCTGTCGTAACCGAGGGAGTGTTCCATCTCCTCTGCCGTCTTGCCACCCGCGCCAAGGTAAGCCATCCCCAGAGCAACTGATATGCAGAATGGAGAGAAGAAAATGTTCCCCTTGTCGTTGATGACGGAAATAACCCGACTGCTCAGTCCATTGACGACCTCGGAAATGGGACTTTGAAGAGTGTCGCATTCGTCTCGCCACTGTGACGCTACCTGCTGGCTGTCACTGGTCACAGCCGTGCACAAAATGGCAATGGCGAGGGCACAACAGCTGGCGTAGAGTGTGAATCCCAGCTTCATGTTGTATCTGCAATGAAAAATACATAACATTTTTTACGTAATTGAATATCAACAACGTTAACAATAATGGCAACACAGAAACTTTTAATCTTGACACATACCAAGTGGGGGGACTGAGAATTTCAGTATAACTTGGTGTGTTTTGAATTCAAAACGCGTTCTTCAGCTGCAGAAAGTTGCCGAGTTCGGAATGCTTAATAAATGGGAGAAATAAATCGCAGACCTGATGACAGCTAAGACGAAAATAAAAACTAATACAGAGACGGTATAATATTAACATAATTAAATCTAAAATTATATACAGGGTGTCCCGTAAGTGCTAGCACGGCCTTTATGTCATCAACAGTCCAGTCCGTCGTAGAGGTATGATACCAATTTAAAAAATGCGAAAATGGCGTTCAAAAGTTACTCTGAACCAGGTTTGAGAGTGAAATTACAGTGTGCCACAAACTAAAATAAAAAAAATCTAAATTATTATATGCTCCCCTTGTCCTCTAACTTCCAATTAAAAAGTTTTTGCCCTCTCTCTCCTGAGGCCAACAGAAAAAATTCCATGTTTCTAAGTGGAATATCGGACAAAACGCTCCATTCCCTCATTTATGCCAATAAATTGTCTTTTCGCCAATATCTGAACTCGGATACCTCAGTGAATATTGCACTTGGAAACTGGGAACTTTTCTGTTGGCATCAGGAGAGACAGTACAACTTGCTAACTGGAAGTTAGATGACGGGACGGGACGGGGGGCGGAGACAGTATAAAAATGTAGGATTTTTTTTATTTTGTTACACGCTGTATTTTCACTCTCAGAACTGGTACAGGGTAATTTTTGAACGCGTTTTGGTAATTTTTTTAAAATTGTAATCATAGCTATAAGACGGACGGTTGATGAGATAAAGGCCGCATTAGCACTTACAGGTAGGCTGACCATATTTCCTCGAGAGAATTACAAGAAATTGGAATTGAAAATACGGAAAAATACGGGACATCGCTAATTATCGCCAAGAACAACGCCAAAAGTGCACAAAGTTGCCAACTATAGCTGAAAGTACAGAAAAATGGAAATGGCGGGAAACGTTACTGCAAATTGCAGCGTATTAAAATGAATTCCACGAAATAAAACATTCAATAAGACAAATGCGGGAGATTAATATTCTTGTCTTGGCGTCATGTAGAAAACGTGAAAAACCGGGACACTTTTGCAAAAAAGTCCGGACGGCCAGAAAAAAAAAAGAAAACCGGGGCTGTCCCGGAATATACGGGACGTATGGTCACCCTACTTACAGGTCACAGCGGCTATATGAATTGGATGAAACGTTTAGCGGACCGGTGAAGGAAGAACCTGCCCAAGACCGGTGTTCTGTTTGCGGACTGGTGAGATTAAGTGAACAATGTCACGGGCCGGCTCATAAACAGCAGAAATAATTAGCAACAAGCGTAAAAAAAATAACAAGAGGAAAATTTCCTAACCTCTTCTAAGTTATATTTGTATCATGCGAGGAACATAGTTAAACTGATACACTGGTGCCACCTATCATATAAAAACAAAACTATTTGTCATAATTTTTCAAAGAGGATTGTGCTGTCATCTATCGAATAAAAACAAATTAATTCTTTTGATTCTTCAAGTAAAATTGATTTTTGGTTTTAAACCGGCGTGCAGCATGAAAAAATAGTATATACAGAGTATTATATCATTATATATATATATATATATATATATATATATATATATATATATATACAGTCGAATCCCGTTTTAACAAATACCGTTATAGCGAAAATCTAGTTTTAACGAACACTTTTCTAATACCCCAAATAAGTTTACATAGGAACAATGCTAGGTATACTGGAATTCCTTTATAACGAAATTTTTGTTTTAACGAAGTGATTCCTCCGGTCTCTTGGCGTTCGTTATAACGGGATTCGACTGCACTACACATTGTGTAAATGCACACCGGTTTAAGACCAAAAATCATTTATTAATTTTCCGGCAAACAAAAATACAGTAAAATTTTTAAAAAATTGATAATTATTATTATCGTTTGTGAATGTTGGTGATTAAGTTGCTAATTGTAATCATTTTACAGATCCGGGATAGATTAATTGAATAATTTTGAATTTTGGGTAATTCGGAAGTTTTTTTCCAGTGAGTTTGGACTTCGAATTAACCAAGTCGGACTGCATATAGTAATACAGTCCAAGCCGCTTATTGTAATCACATCGAGACTCTGTGTTTCTGATTACAATAACTATATACGATAAAAGTTTCGTTTGCAAGTGCAATGACCATACATCCCGTTTGGGTGAACGGGATGTTTGGTTAATGGGTATTATTAAAACGGGGCAACTGTTTTTGTTTCTCCACATAATTGGTTGCAAAATGTTCACAATCCTTCCATTTTTTTTATTCTTTTCTAAAACGGGACCTCCCCTTTTTTTCAGTTAGGGGCCGTTCGAGTATTACGTAAGCAGATTTTCAGCCATTTTTGACCCCCCCCCCCCGTCAGCAGCTTGGAATATTTCATATCTTCAAAAAGGGGTGGTTGATGACGTAAGCAATCTTCAAACCCCCCCCTCCCCGTCATCAAAAGTCAGCAAATCCGAAACACCCTCCCCCTTCCTCGATGCTGACGTAATACTTGAATGACCCCTTATGCTGAAATTTTGCATTTTTGTTAACCAGCCATGTGAAGCGTTAGAATGAAACTACCTAATGCATATATCATTAATTACGACATTTTTTAATGTACACGTACGTTTCACCCCCGCGGAACCCCCAACGAATCGGTACATGCGGGAATGTGCGTGTACGTGTAGTGAAACCTGACGTGAAGATTTTTGTTTCTCTGTAATGCTTGTTATGTGTAGTGCTGCCATCTGCCACCAGTTTTTCTAACTATGAGTGAAGTGTTATGATCGAATGATTTATCGTTGTAGGACTGTTGCTCTCTGTGGCGAGACTTTTTAACGGGGAGATCGGCTCGCATTTGCGCCTTGAAGTTGGGAACCACAGAAAACCAACTTCAGCCGACCACCACTGTGGGGTTCGAACCCGGATCCTCGCATCGCGAGTCCGTCACTATAACCACCACGGCGGATTTACATCCATATCAATGACAACCCTTCTCCACCCACCTGTATCGCTAACGTGACAATATCTTTTTACAGTATCTTCAGCTGGCTCTGTAGAAATGGTTGTGCCCTTTAGAGCACGCACATTGTTGCCAGAGGTTAATCCAACCCGAGGTGACTGTTTCTCTCTTGGGAGCTGCCACAGCTCTAGTGACGACAGTAATGTCATCCTAAACATGCACAACTTAAATTTTGTAAACGAGACATGAATGATAACGATAATCTCATAACGATAACTTACAAGGGGGGAAAAAAATTAAGTTTGGTTATACTTAGCTTCAGAAAAAAAAAAACTTCCCACGGAAAAACAAAAAAAATTGATAGTATTATCCGAAGTCCCGATATAAGCGAATTTTTTCTCATGTTAGTGGCCGTTCAAGTATTACGTCAACATTTTGGTCTCCTTTTCTTTATCAGCAAAATTTCGTCAGCTCTATCCTTTACCTCCTAACACATATTGGGATCAGAGACGACGCGCTGGGGGGGGGGGGGGGGTTGAATCAAAAATTCATTTTCTTAATGTAGAAATATTTTAAAAAAATTTAAAATTTCCGAAGAAAATACTTTTATGTGTGTGTGTTATTATAATCAATTTCTACCGATTTCAGTGCTATTTGTAGGCTATGAACTATAAATTTCTTTAGAGGAGATTCCTATTTTTAGATCACTCAAGTAGGCCCGTGGTACATCACGGCACAGTTCCAGGACACTTAAGTGGTCCATGGCAGATTTAGAGATCCCCTTGAGTGATATGTGGCGCAGTTTTAGAGGCACTTCTACATCACTCAAGTTATCCGCGGCACATTCTCAGACTACTTAAGTGGTCCACGACAAAATTACGGATCACTTGATGATTGGCGCGCGGAACAGTTCCAGAGCACAGAGCGGCCCGCAACACATTTCTAGAACACTTCAGCGGGCCGGACACATTTCCGGATCACTTGAAGGATCCGCGGGAGGGAGAATGTTAGTTCAGGTGCCCAATAACCAGCGAAAGGGTTTTTCCTCGTTTTTGACACAACTAGCAAAATGCCATTAAGAATGTTTCATATTTTTATAGAAAGAGTTGTTATTATGACGCAAGCATCATTCAAAGCCCTCCCCCCCCCCGCCTCGTCATCAAAAGTCAACATCCCCTACCCCTCCCAATCGATGTTGACGTAATACTTGAATGACCCCGCACGGTATTGGTCCGTTCCTAGCAAAAGTGATAACAATTCCCGACTGAGATGATATTATCCGTGATTCTAATAAGCGGCGTCGACTCTATTAGCCATTTCATAGGCAGAGCTCGATCGGATTTTGAAAGCTTTAAACAATCGTGTGTTTATAGATACAGCAAAAGAATCTCACCTTGTTTCAAGGCTGGAAGTAAAAAAAATGGCCGCCGACTATCTCATATTTTTCCCGTATTTGTATTTTTGTTTCGATAACACTGAACACAAAATGTTAATAACGATAATAGTAACACAGATGGCGTTCCATTCCGACCATTGTCTATCATTTAATGGCATCGTGACCGGTTTTCTTTTTGTTATGGTTGCCAAAACATCGCTCAAAAAAGACGGAAATAGGAAATGTGATAATTATCCTAGAAAGAGGAAGTGACGTCACAGCAGACGGAGGCCAAAACGGATGTGCACCTTCCTCCAGTGTAAAAACCCACAAGCTCGTATCTTTATTAAATAAAGGCATTTTTTTATTTTACATTATGAACAACATGAACTGAACATGAAGTTTCAACGGTTTTGGCATGGCATACTGCAGGGGTGGACAACCTCTGGCCCGCGGGTCAAATACGACCCGCCAAGAAGTTCCATCCGGCCCGCGGAAGATTTTCTGGTAGAAAAGTATCAATACACGCAGCACGATATATATACAGGGTGTCCCATCAAAATCGCTCAAACTCTACACAGCCAGATTCCTCGCTTGGAATACATAAAAAATGTCCGAAGATCTGTACCCGTAGTTTTTGAGAAAAATGCGGAAGAAAAGTGTGACGTCATATCCGGTGTAAGGAAAAAAAAGCCTTTATTGGAAACATGAACATCGGTATTTGATTATGTTTACATAAGCCTCGATATGCACGGTGTGGACATTTTGAATATCTTCCCCCTCTGTAAACATATGCAAATACCGATGTTCATGTATCCAATAAAGTTCCCCCCCCCCTGCACCGGATATGACGTCATGCTTTTCTTTCGCGTTTTTCTCGAAAACTACGGGTCGTATAGGTACAGTTCTTCGGGCATTTTTCATGTATTACATGCAAGGAATCTGGCCGTGCTGAGTTTAGGCGGTCTTGGTGGGGGACAAACTGTATAGGCTAATCATAAAAATTCGAGATTCATACAGCATACTGTTAATTATACCTAAAAAATTGTCAAAAGCAAGTAAAGTTCCTAATTATAGCAAAAAATTGCCATATTCAAGTAAAGTTGCTGGTCACAGAAAGAAAATTGTAATAGGGTAGTAAATTTGCCAATTGCAGCCATAAAATGTCAAATGCAAGTATCAACTGACCGCAAGATATTATTAGGAAACATATTTTCTGGATTTTATGCCGGGGTGAACCAACATCACCTATAGAACAAGGCCCTCCGCACGAAGCTCGTGACGTCACTGAAGGCCATTTCACCTATTGCCATTGGACATAACAAGCAGGCTGACGCATGCGATATCTTTAACAACTTTTTTTGCAGTATATCCGATGGCAATACGAGAAATGGCAAATACCTGTTTTCCTAGAATTAATCAATTATTGCCACAAAAATTTTCAAATGCAAGTAGAGCTATCAACTATCCCCAAAAAATTGTCAGAGGCAAGTGGAGTTGCCAATTCTAGCAAAACATTGCGAAAGTAAAGTAATTCAACAAAAAATGTATATGTTTGACAAATGTGTGGAATGAATTCAATTTCAACGACCATAATTAAAGTCATATACAGTAAAACCCCTGTTAACGGACACTCCTCAGATGCGGTCACCCGTCTTTTACGGCCAAATAATGATTTCCAGTTGTAAAAATTATACTTGCGAACGAGACTTTTTTGGATATAGTTATCATTTGGTTATTATTATCAAAAACTTGGAGTCCCGATGTATTATGAATACTCTGTGTATTTACGCTTCACTAATTTAATAGTTCAACAAATTTCAAACAAGAATCGGTGAGAAAACGGGACAAATGTATGGGAAAAAATCAGAACAACGAAAAATTACAGGAATGTCCCGTAATACGGGATACGAGTGGTCCATTAAATTGTTCCGAACATTTTACTGGTCCTTGTTTTTAGAAAGGTTGAGAAACACTGATTTAAAATGGCTTTAACTAAGAATTTGGCGAAATATTTCGCGGACCGACACCAGTCCGTGAATTGAACCAGCGATTGAAGGACCTTGCTCTAAAATAATAGTCTCCAATACAGAGAAAACTCATTTACAAAGTATGTATTTCAATCCCCTGATTAACGGTCACCCCCTCTTTTACGGACGAATTTTTTTCGTCCCGTCGGTGCCCGCAAACGAGAGATTTTACTGTATTAATTTATAAGAAATGAAAATGAACTTAATTCTTGATTTCATGAAGTCAATTTAGTCCTCGTTGAAAATAAGGGGAGAGAAACGGGGCAATTAATAACGAAATTGGGGCTGTCAAAATAACGGGAATGTCTCGTAAAATACGGGTCATATGACTAACCCTCCAATTTTCTGGCCCCGTAATATAGCAGACGGACTGAAAAGGTTGCGTATCTCCGACGTGACTGTATATGGCCATCGTCGTTATGCACAGCTGTTTCAAGAGCGTGTCAATGCAGCCAAAATAATGGGTTGAGGACAGTTTGTTTAGCCTGGATGGCTGTTTATCGTTTCAAATCATTTATGTGTTACAAGGATACTTTTTGAAAACCCGACCGGCACGAATACCGTTCGGGTTCCGAGTATTACCTCTATTAGTTATCCTTTTTTGATATGAGTTATGTGTCACATTATCTGTATCATCCAGAGCTGGACAAATATATTGCCCGACATGCCTTGCGAGTGTGAAAACTTTGATCGGGCGTGTATTTTTTTTGGCTAAAATGACCCGGACATGTAAAAAAAAAAAATAAACGTTTTTATTTTTCACATCAGTAATGACGCAAGGGGGTTCCAGTACACATGCTTGAAATTCCACAGAATTCATTAGGCGTTCATGATGAAACGTATAGTCCGTGTGTATGGCATAGTTTCTCAACCTTTTTTGTCCCATCGCCACCTTCTTCAGAAATTTTTTTCTCCCATCGTCCCCAACGCGATCTAACCCATAAGATCCTATGTTATATTACCCGTAGCTTCTACCGCCCCCCTGGAACATTCCATCGCTCCTAAGGGGGCGTTAACGCCCACGTTGAGAATCACTGGTGTATGGTGAGCTATACTTACGGTCTTGACACTAGAACGATGGGAATTTCGAACTACCTAGAACAGGGGTGGCCAACCCCTGTTCTGGTAGGGGTTGGCCACCGTAGGGGTATCCTTGTAATTTTTGAAATTATTGATGTGGCAGGAAACCCCCCCCCCCCCACTAAATTTCCATATTTATGCAGTTAAATCGGCAATTTTAATACTGATTTCTATGAGGATCACCCTTTTCCTGACCCTCAAAGCGATGATGGTGATGATTATGACGTCTATTCAAAAAGCCTCATTACTGAGAGTATTGAAAATGTGGCAAACCATTATAAAGGCATAAACTATTATACATGACTGACAGCATTAAAGAAGCGACAAACCATTGTAAAGACATAAACACGTCTGAAACTCATCGCTAGGAAACCACGGTAACCAAAGTAAACGTTCGGAAAGTGATTGTTGAGGCCCGAAAACCATTGTTGCCCCACGGTTTTTTGGCCATTTGGGGCATTTGCCCTGGTCTGACGAAATTTTAAAGTAGCCTATCGTTCAAGTCGGGTCCCATTTGGTATATATGAAAAATTTGGCGACGATCGATCTAAAATTGTAGATTTGTATAGAGAACATACACACACACACACAGACAGAAAATCAATTTTATATATATAGATCTATGAATTCTTGGGGGGGGGGGAATCTAAGCCCTTTTATGAAGTTTATTGGGAAGGGGGAGGCCATCAGGTCCGGTTTCTATGCCCAAGATAAGAAACTTCTACCGATATACGCACATACACAATCCGCATTGCAAAAAAATCAAATTTATTACTCAAAAATAAAAACAATATAGAACTCAAAAGACTACTACTGCTACTACTAAACCGAACATGTACCTCGTACACATTCCTCTTCGGAATTGCTAACGAATCGGCACATGCCGGAATGTGTGTTCTGAGTGTAAACTTGGCCCCAACGTATTTATGTTGTCGAGTTGCGCTTGTTTTGTGTTCATGCTGCCATCTGGCTTCCATTTTCTGAAGTAAGGATGGAAATGCTTGAATTTTCATGTTTTGTGAGTATCGTGTTGTAGGCCTGCATGCTCTATGCTGAGAGAGTAGCCCAGATTGATAAGATACTCGCCTAAAATACCAAGGGGCCATTCAAGTATTACGTAAGCAGATTTTTAGTCATTTCTCACCCGTCCCCGTCCCCCTTGTCAGCAAAAGTCCGCAGAACACCGACAACCCCCCCCCCCCCAGCAAAATTTCGTCACAAGCTGAGAATATTTCATATCTTCAAAAAGGGTGGTTGATGATGTAAGCAACCTTCAAAGCCTCCCCCCCCTCGCCCCCTTGTCATCAAAAGTCAGCAAATCTCGATGCTGACGTAATACTTGAATGACCCCCAAAGGATTTTTAGAGGGGTCTCGCGCGAGTTCGATACCCGATTCGTTCTCGTTAGAAAACTTAAAAAAAGCGAGGAATCTGGCTGTGCAGAGTTTGGGCGATTTTGATGGGACACCCTGCATATTTATCGTGCTGCGTGTATTGATACTTTTCTACCAGAAAATCTTCCGCGGGCCGGATGGAACTTCTTGGCGGGTCGTATTTGACCCGCGGGCCAGAGGTTGTCCACACCTGACACAAGAGTACAACAAAAAACTTGACCACAGCAAAAAAAATTGCTACCGCAGGGTGTCCCCCATCGAGGGGTTAGCGCACCAACTTCTCGACGAGTATAAAAAAACAAGCCGGCCGTTCGGAATCGGTAATAAGTTGCAGGCCCCGGTCTAATCACAGCCCTCGTGTGCAGAAAATGACCGTGGTGCGACGAAAATGATTAATGATTATTATGCCGGGGTGAACGTGGAAAGTGTTATTCTCTCCATCGGAAATCAAACCCAGGACCTTATGCATACCGGGCATGCGCACTGACCATTGAGAGACGATCCAAAAAAAAAAAAAAAAACTCTCTGTACTATAATGGGGTCTCTTGCATACCGGGCAAGTGCACTGATCGTTATACCTCAGGGGAAGACGATCCTTCTTTTTTTTCATATTCACCTCGGCATAATACCAGATAGCCTATTGGTGTTATGGGTCATGGCTGAGCGAAAAACCTTAGATCCCGTTGCATCTAAGGTGCGTTCCCCACTGGTGCGATGCAACTCGACACACCGATTGGTTAAAAACCTACTACTACTTAATCGTACATGCAGCTCGCACACATTTCTCTGTGAGTGAAGCGCAATGATTGAATAATTGTACCGCTTTAGGCCTCTGTTGCTCTCTCTCTCTCTCTCTCTCTGTGGCGTGTGTTTTTAACGGGGAGATCGGCTCGCATTTGCGCCTCAAAGTTGGGAACTACAGAAAGCCAATTTCATCTGACCACCATTGTAGTGACGGTGGGGGGTTCGAACCCCAGGAAATTTGGGTTAAAAACATGAATTTCAGATTGTTTAACCAATCCGCGTTAACGCTTTGACTTAACAGAGTCGGGAACTCTCTGTCACACTCTCCCCGACTAGACCGCTCACTCTGTCAGTCACACACACACACACCACTCACTAGTGAATTTTCCATCGATGAATTGTTGGTCGGTGAATTTTCCTAGCGGTGAATTGCAGAGATTTATGTGTAACTTTCGCGTTGCTTCTGTGACATAAAGCACTGCATTAACTTCCATTAGATTTCTCTGTTTGGTTTTTACTATTGGTGTTATGAACAATTTGTTTTCACATGAATAGAAATTTCAAGAGCATTCTTCTTACCCCCCCCCCCTCCCGCAATAATACAGCTTTCGAATCGTTTAGTGGAGTGATTCTCAACCTATGGTCCACGACGAGGACATAGGTGGTCCGCGCAGGCAGGCTTGATTCATCCGTTGTAATTGATATTAGTTTATGTCCATATGGATTCAAATAAAATTATACCTTCATACTTAGGTTCAGGAGAATGCAGGGAATATCGATCCTAAATAAGGGAATATCACTGGGCTGACCATATTTGCTCGAGAAAAATACGTGAAATTAGGTTTTGAAATACGGGAAAATACGGGACAGAGCCAATAATCGCCAAAAATGATGCTAAAAGTAAGCTCGAGTAAAAGTAATGATGCCAAAGTCGCTAACTCATGCTAAAATCACCGAAAAGTCGCCAATCGAGGAAAATGAAGAGCCACTTCTCACAAATTGCAAATGAATTAAAATGAAAAACAATACAAAATGTGAGATGAATATTAATGAATACTCTTATATGTAGTCCTGATTGTCGCAATATAATTTCTGAGTTGGGAAGATAATTTTATTCGTTGATTCGATGAATAAAATGAAGAATAAAAAGTCGTCGGTGAAAATACGTGAAAAACCGGGACATTTTTGCAAACAAGTCGGGAATAGAACCAATTATGTAGGAAAGAAAAACAGAGTTGTATCCCGTTTTACCAATACCAGTTGACCATACATCCCGTTCGACCGAAGCGGGGTTATATGGTAATAGAACTTACTTACTCACCGAAAAACGACGACCCAGTCCATATTCCGAAGAATTTCTAACCGATAGGTCACCGCCGGGGGTAAAAAAGAGTATGGCCGAGGCAGGAAGAGTCAAGATGATGTGAACAATCAAAGTATCGAAAAAGCCACATAACAGTTAAAAGCAAGAGCTGCAGGAAGAAAAAAAAAATTTACATTGCTTACAAAATTGGGTATGCATGACATTACATCTGGCACTACTGGAAAGGGGGAAAAATACGTGACATACTGTATATAAAAACTACATTGAGAAAAGATGCAATTGTGTGCCTGCGCAAGGAATAGAAAATTAGCGGCTAGGGAGAAGAGTTCACACGCAGGTCCGTTGCATTTCAACACAATATCATGAAAATATATGAATAAGCAATCAACGTACAAACTATATGAACACGCAAACAGCAAGGGGAAGCGTTATGCACTTCCTAGTTCGTCAGATGTGGGCTGTGAATAAAACGATGCACAGTTATAGGAGAGAATACATGTACGCGAAGCGTCTCAAAATTACACAAAGTGAGAAACGGGCGTGATAAAAATGTGAATACAATGGTAATAGCACTTGCGAACGAGACGTTTCGGATATAGTTATCATTTGGTTATTATTATCAAAAACTCCAGTTGCGAGCACGCTAAGCGGCGTCGACTGTATTATGAGAACTGTGTATTTACGCTTCACCAATTTAATAGTTCAACAAATTCAAACAAGAATCGGTGAGAAAACCGAACAAATGTATATAAAAAAAAAATCAGAACAACGAAAATTGTCCCGTAATACGGGACACGAGTGTGGTCTATGAAATTATTCCAAACATTTTACTGCTACTTATTTTCAGAAAGGTTGAGGAAACACCGATTTAGAGTGGCTTTAACTAAGAATTTGGCGAAATGTGTCTCGCGGACCGGCACCAGTCCGTGGACCAGCGATTGAAGAACACATACTTGCTTCTAAAACAAGTCTCCAAGACAGAGAAAACCCATTTTACGACATAATCACGATGTACCCGTCTCGGAAATCACTATACCATCCCCAAATAATCATACACGACAATAAAATTTTTATCCATTCCGGATGCTGATATTAATGATAATACGTGGATTAAAAAAACCCCACTTGGATGGAAAGCTCCTAAACGCGCATCAAACCTTATTATATTGCATCCGAACGTGCCATCACTGACAAAAAAAAACCCGCTTTGCATATTGTATGGAGCCCATCGATGGCCACCCGCATTTAGTAGAAAAAAGTCATTAATTCAGTGCTAACCAAGGTAAGTCAATGACATCTCCTTGATGTCTCTCCCCATTGTCAGCAATTCAACAAAACAGTATTGCAATAACGAAACGACGGCTCGCGTGTGTGTGTGTGTATGCGGCGGTTTTAGATCGATCGACGCATTGCGTACGCACAATCCAAACATTGTAGCAACCCACTTGTAACAAGGCCATCGCGATGACATGTTGCAATAATTTGCCCACAGAAGAGAAAGAGAGAGAGAAGAAAAAAATGTCGTGACGTTTTTTTAACGATGCGTTTTTCACGTAATAACGCAATAGAAGAGTGGAAAAAGGTCAGGAATATGATGATCGAAACGGTTTTTTTTTTTCACAGAAATCAAATGTTTTGTAATATTTTTATTTTGAAGCCGGCATTGAATTGAATGGATGAGTTTTTGAAGATAGCAAAGGTGGAGGCGGCGGAGGATTATATTTAGGTACATGGTGTGCGGCAACACATCATGGCTTCCCTCTTTTTCTCCTTTGTCCTCGGTTATGTATGGACGGATCTATAGATATTGACTATATATATAGTGTCAGGTGTATGACTGAGGCAGTTGAGAGTCCGTCTGAATATTAACTACATCTTTTCGTTTTGGTATCTGGTAAGTAAAGTTTCTGTATACTGTTACGAGTCTAGTTTGTTATTTCATGCATAAGCAGAGCTCCTCATCGCGAGACGAATTGAATATTTCAGTGGACCCACTTTTAATTAATGTTATATACAGTGAAACACCTCGATAAAACGATATTCTGTGGACCAAGAAAAATATATCGCTGTATCGAAAGTCAACTTTATTCTTACGTGTGATCAAATTTATGCTTCTGTTGCCATCTTTTCTGCATCGGATTTTTTTTTTTTTTTTTAAACCGAGCATAACTCAGGTCTATTGCCATAGGCAATTTACTACCTAGTGAGTTGTGCCGGAATTATGTGTGTACCTAACAGTCTGAGTGCGTATCTAGTGTTTTGTATGATTTTTCAGTACTGCCATCTATATCTCAGAAGTGAAGTGAGTGATGTGTAGTGACTGAATATTTGTACTGTTTGTAGGCCTGTTGCTCTCTGTGGCGAGACTTTTTAACGGGGAGATCGGCTCGCATCGGAGATGCGCCTCGAAGTCGGAATTGTTAATACCACCAGAAAATCCGCTTTTATGTATTTATTCGCCGCAAAAATTTTATATAATTGATTTAGTTTATTGATAAAATTGGCTTTATATGCATTGGCCCATGTTAAGAAGTTTATCGCATTGCACTTTTGTGTCTTACACAGAACATAAAAACAGAAAAAGTAACGGTGCCGATCCCTTTAGTACAAAATATCGACGGCTTTTAGCAAAATATAAAAAAAAAGTACCGTTTCTTCTATGTACAGTTGAATCCCGTTATAACGAACTTCAAGAGACCGCAGAAATCACTTCGCTATAATGAAATTTCGTTTTAAAGGAATTCCAGGTTTCTGGAGCCGTTCAAGTATTACCGCATCATCGATGGGGGGGGGGGGGGGTTGGTTTCCGATTTGCTGATTTTTGATGACGGGGGGGGGGGTTTGGATAATGCTTACGTCATCAACCACCCTTTATGAAAATATGAGATGGATTCAGAGGGGCAGAGCTGATGACGAAATTTTTCTGACAAGGGGGGGGGGGGTCAAAAATGGCTAAAAATTTGCTTATGTAATACTTGAACGGCCCCTTTGCATTGTCCCTGTGAAGGCTTATCTGGCGGATTAGAAAAGTGTTTATTAGAACGAGATTTTCGCTATATCGGTATTCGTTAAAACGGGAATCGAATGTGTATAGATATATAGTGTTGGTTTCAAAAACTTCCTTAAAAATACCTTTATAGAGGGATTTTTATCGCAGTAAAGGATATCGTTGTATCGAGAGTAGTTTAACATTTTAAGATTCATTGATAGACTGGATATTAGTGGAAATGAATATTAGAAGAGGAAGAAAATTCATCACTGCTCCACGGGAACTCGAACCCCGGTCTCTATCTTGCCGGACGAGTGACCAGGTTCGAGTCCCCGTAGGGGCAGTGATGAATTTTCTTCCGTGTAATCTTCATCTTCACAAGTAGCCAGTCTTCGAATGGATCTTGTATTAACAAGTGGAGAGGACATTTCTATATGCAGGTTAACATTAATCTACAGGCAATTCCAAACAAGATTTAAAAAGATATCGCTGTAGAGGGATTTATATCGCTATAGCGAATATCTTTATAGTGAAGTTTCACTGTATTCGGTAACTATATGATCGGTATTTTACGGAATATTCCTTTGGCTATCCTGACCTTTTTCATGGAAAAAATATCCAATTTCCTCAATGAAGCTCACTGGAATTTTCAATGTTTGCGGAAAAATTGCGGATAGAGATAATTTTCCATAAATTATTTCATGTACTGTTTTTTGACTATAACAGAGGTCCTTATTCTTTCGTGTTCCACGGAACCTGATACAACGGTAAAAATACAGCGATACCTCGGCTAACGAAGATAATTTATTCCGGTATCGCATTCGTAAAACGAAATCTTCGTTAACCGAAACATAGGTTTCTATGGAAAACTGTTTCATTTGTTCCAGAAATGGCCCAAAATGAGATACTGAGATCTTTTTTCATTTTGCACTATGTAATACAATCACCACTCTCTTTATTTAGTCTGCTAAGGGCCGTATTCACCGACATGGTTTAAATCTGTAGTTACAATTTTCGGATAAGAGATCAACATAGATTGGTTAAAACCCTGAATTTAACCAATCCGTGTCGATCTGTTATCAAAAAATTGTGATTATAGCTTAAACCATGTCGGTGAATACCGGCCTAAGGGCCGTATTCATCGACATGGTTTGAACTGTAGTCACACCATTTTTGGATAAGAGATCAACATAGATTGGTTAAAAACTTGAATATAAGTGAGTATCGCCCTAAAGCTGTTATTGACACAATCCTAGTCGGGTTCGTGGCTGTCCCCATGGTCCCCAACATCCTCTTGCAAGGCCTATACGCTGGGATCTTTTTTGCGGGGGGGGGGGGGTGTGGTCAGAGTTTTCACGGGTCCTTCTTAGTTAACTCTATAGTTAACTTATAGTGTGGAAAAAGCAAAAAATGATGACAATAGTCCCGGGCCGTATGGTTAGAGCCCTGTCATTCCTGAACTTGTGGGGGGCCTCTATTGAAGATATGAAATATTCTAAGCTGCTGGCGAAATTTTGCTGACGGGGGGGGGGGGGGTCAGTGTTTTGCTAACTTTTGCTGACAAGAGGGGTTCAAAAATGGTTAAAAATATGCTGACGTAATACTTGAACGGTCACTAACCACTGTCCTGGCACAACATGGTATATTGAATGTTAGAAAACACATTTCTCCAAATCGACCACCCTTAAACCACAGCCCGGCAGAGGTCGTGACACGAGATGAGTCTTGGCTATAACCACTGGATGAAACCCCTCAGGCAGACTCATCCACCATCCGTAAAAAAATGGGAAAAAAAATTCCCTTATATACCACCAAAAAGCGACCCTAAACCACCACCCGGCCGAGGAAAGTTTTTTTTTTTTGAACGGGTGGTTACGCAACGAAACCGCCGCCCCTCAAAGGGTTAAAAAAACCAAAAAACCACCTCGAGCAGAAACCGACTCGCGTTCGCGGCTCTGTCTTCGAGAACCACACAAAACAACATCGGCCGGCTGTCACTGTCCAGCCTAGGGAGCGGGGCGTGGGGGGAAACCAAACTAGGCTTTCGAATACAGCTTTTTGGATTACAATCACAAATAACACGCGAATTTAGACAAAAATTTCACACACACACACACAATTGACCCACTTACTTGGCGAGTTTTCAGGGCGTTGCTCGTACTAATCCTTTCACTTTTAGTATGGATGCTGGCGGCGGCTTGTTGTTTGCGCAGAGAACGAGAAGAAGATCCACTTCATGTTGAAGGGCATGGGAAATAAACGTGTTTGTTGTTTTTGTGGTCGGTTAACGTTTCCTCACAAAAGCGTATTTTTTTTTCGTCTTGAAAGAATTACTCATACGCATGCAATTTTATCAGCGTATTTCACTCGGACGGACACGGCGATTGCCAGAGAGAGAGAGTGACGTCATGCACGCAAACACACGCGGATGGAAGACACGGAAGATAAATAATGACCACCATTTGTATATTTCCCTTTTTTTTTCCGAGAAATTAACTTTCGTAAAACAACAAGAATACACACCGAAGCAGTGTTTGCCAAATGCGCATCCAGATGCGTGATTCACGCATCAAAATTCAAATTTACTCCTTCGAATTCCGTTGAGGAGTGAAAATACTCCTCAAATTTTTAGGTAATTTTTTTTTATTAGAGTTATTTCTCACCGATGAAAAAAAATAATGGTACCCTTCAGTGTACGAAAATTCTGGAGAGGAGTGAAATTAACCGAGGATGACGTCACTCTCTATTATACATACAAATGTTTTTAACAGCTGGCTGATGCGGAGATGCATTTTGGAAAGTGAAAATTTTTTGTTTTCAACTGCTCCTGCGGGGAATCGAACCCACGTCCTTTCACTTTTGTTCCGTTCGGTGCACACGAGCTCTTAGGGAAGATCGAGATTGTTGCCTCTGTAGTCTAGAGCAGCGGTTCTCAACCTTTTTTTGCCCATGGCCCCCTTTCAATCATTTCTCATTCCTGTGGCCCCCTTGTGACCATGATTAATTTCCTACCCCCCCCCCCCTCCCCCGTTCTCTCAGGTGAACAAAGCAACGTGTGAGTTTGGCTTACACAATATTTCACACAACAGACACTATTACATATAATATACAGGGTGCATAGGTAACAAGGCGTATGGTATTTTACTGGAAAACCGCGTTCACACTACAGGAATAATTTCAATTAGAAAAATTATCCAAATAACGTGTAGTACTCGGACATGTCGTTCATGTTGCGAGGGGTTGTGCAGTTATTAAAATAAAAATGTTAACTTTTTATACAGACACAGTGTGCTCAAAAACCCAATTACAAAGTTGTTGCCCCGTCTCTTCTGATACCAACAAAACCGTTTTATCCGCATTTAACGTTGTTTTTTGGTTGGTTGTCTTCAAATAAATGTTACTGTCAATAAAGTGACACTGTATGCATATATACATTCATCTCGAAACCTTATAATTATTGATGACAAACTCATGACAAGGGCTCTGATTTTTATGACCTAAAGAAGAAACGTAGTTGCGAATAACTTATCAGCAGAGCAACGACGTTTCATCTTTAGGTCATAAAAATCAGAGCTTTACTTATGAGAAATTGGTTACACACACGCAAAAAAAATCATTGTTTTCGTGAAACTCTTAAAAATTTTGATATTTCAAGTGCTAAATTTCATCTTTCAACTACTCAGATCCTTATTTATGCTCGGCATTGAAATGTCCTGCCAACCAATCAAATCTTTATGTTAATGTTACTTAAATAGGGGAAAAATTGCGAAAAAAATATTCTATGCATTTTGTTTGAAATTAAATTTTTTTGGTCACTCTTCATGTCCCCCTTATCAGCAGCCATGGCGGCTCCCCTTTTGCGATATTTTCCTCCATGGCCCCCGGTTGAGAACCACTGGTCTAGAGCGTTCACCCGGAAAGTGAAAGGACGCGGGTTCGATTCCTCTCAGGGGCACACAGTTGAATTTTTTCTCTTTTTCCAAAATATATCTTCGCATCAGCCAGCTTTTAAAAAAAACCTTTGTAGGAGTGAAATTACTCATTACTTTTGGTATCCAATTTAAGAGGTGAGATGTCCCTTAAACCACCATTTTTGGTCATAGAATGTGCGGTTGTTTTATATTAGCACATGCGTCCATATCAACGAAAATGTTCGTTAGCCGAGGCAGAAAAATCACAAAAAAAAAATCTTCATTAGCAGAAAAATTCGTAATGCCGAGACGTTCGCTAGCCAAGGTATCACCAGTGCGATAACTAGGCAGATGCAACAGGTGCGCCCGCACAGGACCCACTTGGAGGGGGGGGGGGGGGCTAAGAATGGGCCAAAAGGGGCATAAATGCAAATTCTTGTACAGGGCATAGGAATGGCTAGTTACGACACTGGGTACCAACCACTGCACTGGTTATTATTCACTTCATTTCGAGTATTGTCTACTTTTATGCAGCTATTTTTTAGTATTATTCGACCTTTTTTTTTGCTATTTTTCCGTTTGTTTGTGTGCACTTCGTCTATTTGTTGTTTTTTTTTTAGCTCTTTACGACATTTTGATTTGTTTGAGCATTTTGCCTTTTTATCTTTTTGTGTGTGCACTTTTGTCGTGCTCATTTTTCCCCAACCGTGATTTGCTTCCGTAGTTGGAATGTTATGATAAACAAAACTGATTGTTGAAAACAACAATGAAAGGACTAAAGGGTCTTTTATCTTGGTATCGACCCCTCGCGCCATTTTAGAAGCCGATGCCAAATCCTTGTCTGGTTTTCCTTGTTCCACACCCACGTGGTTTATGTTTATTATGCAAAAGATGCATTCAGCAATCGTGTGGCAATTTGGAAACCGGTATTAGTTTTTCTCGCGAGCTGTCAATTCTGCTAGTTTCTCAATCGACAGTGAAACAACAGAAAACAAGTTTCCACTTGTATTCTTCAGAAAAAGAAAAAAAAAATTCACAGTCATTTGCTAGAGGACGATGGCGCACATCAGATAATAGCACTGTCACCGACAATGAGCGAAAGAAGCACAGGAATCCTACTTCCGCGAAAGGAAATGTCATGATATCTGCGCGATCGTCTTTGCATGTGGATTGACATCCTTCCCACGTCCTCCTAATCTCCTGGCGTAGTATGCGTTGCGGCACGTAGCACCACTCACACGTACTTATGGTCGCGGCACTTCACTGTATATAAATATATTCGTATAATATAGATCTTGCACTTGCCGAGAACTAAACTTCGCTCGTTTACTTTGCAGACACACCTGGAAAAAAAGAATGTCGCATCTCAACGTGTTGATTGTCGTATCCGTTCTGTTACAAATCACCGTGTCATCGCCCGTCGATTCCTCTGGCCAGTGTCCATCATTCACCCCGTTGGCGACGAACATAAACGATTTCGGATTTCAGCTTATCAGGCAACTGGACCAGACAGGTAACCTGTTCATATCGCCGTTCAGCGTGTACACTGCTATCGCGATGGCGTACACCGGGGCGAGAGAGAACACTGCCGCCGAAATCGAGAACGCCCTGCAATTGGGACGAGACGGACTCACTGGGTCTGACCTGCAGCAATCTTTCGAGGCCCTCCTGGACACTTATCTCAGTGCGAAAGGCGACTACAGCCTGGAGACGGCGAACGGACTCTTCTTGCAGAAAGGATTTCCTGTGAAGGAAGAGTACGTCCAGGACCTGAAATCTTTCTACCATGCACTGGTCAAGCAGTTGGACTTCGCTGGTGCCGGAGAAGCCGCCAGGAGAGAGATAAATGAATTCGTGGCCAACAGCACCCACGACAAGATAAAAGAGATGCTTTCCGAACCTCTGAGCCCACTGACACGGCTGGTGCTTCTGAATGCCGTATATTTCAAGGGAACCTGGAAGACTCAGTTCAGCAAGGACGACACCTTCGACAGGATTTTCTACAAAAGCGCCGATGAAAGAAAACAGGTGAGTGCTCTTGACATTTTTCCTCCCTCTGAACACACGTTCATGAACCTTTCTTTGTACGCAGACTGATGACTCTTGTAATACAAGGCAAATGGTCCATCTATAACAGAAAGCCTCCGCACGAAGCTCATGGCGTCACTGAAGAAGGTCATCTCACCTATAGCCATTGAATATACTACAAAAACGGTAAAGATGGCGCACATGTGCCGGCCTGCTATATCCAATGGCTATAGTTGAGACGACCTTCTCCAGTGACGTTACGAGCTTCGCCCGGAGACCTTCTGCTACAGATAGTGTTGTCCAAAGTGACGTCTTCAAAGAAAAAAAATTGAAAAAATTGCCCCACTGATTCTACTCATTTAAATATGCACAAAAAGAAAATTAAGCATAATTATTACAGACACTCAAAAACAAATTGTGAATATTAAGATTTTGAATGCCGATAGAGGCCAAGAAGGAATATACAGGATGATTATAAAAAAACTATCCCGACATATGGGCCCCTAACTATCATACCATTCACAGAAACTGAATGAAATTTTGGTATAAGGTATTTTGAGGTATGCGCTCAAGAATGATATGGAAAACAACAGTGTCACTCTAACAGTTACGGTGAAAGTGTGAAAATTTCGAAAATATCAAATGGCAACACCAAGTTTTTTGTATTGGAACCAGACCAGACTCAAAATTTTTCGATGGTGACTGGCCCTATGGAAATGGGCCATTAGCCAACATAAGGACTGGGGCCCCTTGGGGACCCCCGGTGAAGAGAAGGACAAGTGAGTAATGTATGTGTAGTTGTGAAAGTGCATGTATGAGAAGGGAAAGTTTGGGAGTAAATCCTCTTTTGAAAAAACAATGGTCACAATGGTCTGTCGACTATTATTATTAAAATTAAAGAATTTTTTGCCGGTAAAATGCCACCACTGCCTTACGTTATTAGTATTATTATTATTAGCTTCGCTTGTGAAGAAGCCCGGTCGGGCAACGCTTTGATGTTGACCAGGGCGTCTCTCATTGGGTTAGACGCCTCCTCGATTCCGTATTGGCTGGAATCTGCAAGTAAAACATAGGATACAAAAAAAAAATATTAGTGGCAAGGAGTGGGAAAAAAGAGATAGAGTTAATACGGTTATTTTTCAAAGTCGAGAAAATATAGATAGAAGATGAAGAGAAAGTTTAAAATCACGATTTTTTTTTTTTCACAAATTTTTTCAAAGTTTTTTTGAAGATGGTTTTTTTTTTTTTTTGATAGAAGAAAAGTTGTGGAAAGGAAAAGGAAAAGAAAAGTATGCTTTCCGATAAAATACTGCAGAAGGTTTTTCCGATTTTTTGGCGAGGCCTAGGTTTCGGAGATGATACTCCCGGCCTCGATCTCCATTGTGAAAAACCCTAAATAGCGTTCGAACGGCAACTGTAGCATGAAAATCACCGGCGGTAGATAGGCTATAGGCTAGAGGACAACCAATAAGGACAGAGAAGCAGCATAAAATAAAGCATTTTATTGTGTTTCACACATGACCTTGTGGAGGACTAATCAGGCTGTAATCTCAGCCGAAGAAACGGTGTGACGAATGAAACGAACATTAATGCTCTGGTGCACGGCAAAGTCCTTTTTACTTGCCTAGCTCCGGGCATTTTCGTGCTACAGGTGACATTCCAACGCTATTTAGTGTTTTTCAGTATGGAGATCGCATTCCAATACAAAAAACTTGGTGTTGCCATTTGATATTTTCGAAATTTTCTCACTGTAACCGTAACTGTTAGAGTGACACTGTTGTTTTCCATATCATTCTTGAGCGCATACCTCAAAATACCTTATGCTAAAATTTCATTCAGTTTCTGTGAATGGTATGATAGTTAGGGGCCCATATGTCGGGATAGTTTTTTTATAATCATCCCGTATAAATCCTGCAACCCAATATCCTCACGCTGTTGTCCACACGATCGCACAGCGGCATTTCTTGCAATATTGATAATGTAACCCACCCCCCTTTCCCGTAGCCCCGTTACGGAAACAATCATTTGTCTGCAGCTGCAGTCGCCCTGTAGTCGTTTACCTGCGTGCCGGCTGAAGTTAGTTTGTTGTGGTTTTCCAACTTCGAGATACGAATGCGAGCCGATCTCCCCGTCAAAAAAATTCTTTCCACTGAGAGCACAATGAAGCCTATAACATTCAAAAATTCGTGCATGACTCGAGAAGCAAAACTTACCTAGCCAAGTTGCCTGCTTCCGAATTCAGAAGATAGGTGACACCACTATTTCAATACATAACAAGCATTTACAAGAAACAAACTTCACGTCAAGTTCACAACACGTATATAAGCACATTCCAACAAGAGTTAGAAATTCCATAGAGGAATATGGATGAGGTGCAATGTGCCGATAAGTTACTCACCTAAAGTACCAAAGAATGTTTTGGGGCCGCGAGTTCTCTCTCTCACGCACTCATTCAAACGGGGCACGACTCCGGTCTATTCCATGGGCAATTTACTACCGAATGAGTTGTGCAGGAAGTGTGTGTGTGTAAGAACCTAACAGTCTGAATGTGTATCTGATGCCGTGTTTTGAATTTTCCGTGCTGCCATCTATGAGTGAGGTGTAATGATTGAGAATAGCTATGCTGTTGTAGGCCTGCTGCTCTCTGTGGCGAAAGTTTTTAACGGAGAGATCGGGTCGCATCCGCGCCTTGAAGTTGGAACACACAGAAAACCAACTTCAGTCGACCACCACTATAGTGCCAGTGGGATTTGAACTCAGGACCGTGTTCAGGAAGCTCTGACCGAACTCAGGGCGATACGAGTCCGTCACTCGAGCACTACAGCAGCGAAAAAAAAAAAAAAAGACGCAAAACGCTACCGTTCGGAATTGACAACAAGTTGTAGGTCCCGGTTTTATTGGTCCTCCTCTTCTGCAGAAAAATGATCGTAGCGTGACAAAAGTGATAAAATTACACCGGGATTGACAGTTTATTGCCGATTCCGAGTAGCAGCAATCGACTTTCTGTCACGTATCTGCCGAGAGGGTGGTGCCCTAACCCCTCGCTGTGGGCAACTTACTGTGCTCATTTTACCGCCGTTTCTGTTGTAATCGGGTATCAGGAAAGTTGATGACAAGAAAAATCTGGAATCGAACTCGCGACACCTCTGAGCATCCTTTGGTACAATAGGGTAGGCGAGTAACTTATCGATCTGAGCTACATAAGCGGATGCAGGCTTTTCGAACTGGGGGGAAGGAGGATATTTTACCTTCCCCCCTCCTCCTATGCGTATAATACAAATTTTTTGGGCAGGGGGATGGTGATCACCCATTCCGCCCCCCCCCCATCCACGTCACCGCCTATGCTGGTCTACCAAACACAGCTACCTTGGTCATTTACTTGTGGATAACTTCCCGCTGTTCGTTTGTCCTGATGATCATGTACTTACAGCTCTCTTGCGCTGCTATTTCTATTAAATCTAATGGTGTCTCTGTGAGGAATATCAAGGCGTAGGAAACAAAAACTCGAAGGTTCATACTCTCGAAAGAGAGAGAGAGGTGTAGGTGTCTAAAAAAACTCCAGGTCTCTAGCATTGCTAGCACCATCGGCGACGCAGGGGGGGGGGGGGTGTAAACTCTCCCCCTTTCGGCCAAGATATTATGGCATATTTTTACGGAAAAAAAACTTAATGCCACCCTTCCCCAAGAAGAAAAAAGCGACCTTTTCCTCCCTCGCAAAATCCCCCTCATCACATAAATTCATCCGCACAGGAATGATTTTCTTATCATCCCATTTTTTAACGTCCATTTTTAAAAATTTACTTACATTCATGTACGGTGCATGATTCCCATAAATTTATGACCACACGTAAATTAAAGATATCAAATTTCTCGAAATTTCAGGTGAAAATGATGAACCTGGCCAAGCAAAGCTTTCCCTACCACGAAGACAGCGAAACCGGATACAAGTACCTGGAGCTTCCTTACAAGGGCGAAGACATCGTCATGCTCGTGGCCCTGCCCCGCAGTGCCCAAGACTTCCCCGACCTACCGATGAGCTCGTCCCAACTCTGCGACGTCTTCTCCAAGCTCAAGAACCAGACGTTGGACACCGTCGGCATCCCGAAATTCAGTCTCGAATACAAGAAAGAATTGAAAGACTCCCTGGTCGCTCTCGGGATCCGGGAACTATTCACCAGTTCCTCTGATCTCACCGGAATCAGCGACGAAGGCAACTTGGCAGTGTCTTCCGTCCTTCACAAAGCCGTCATCGACGTCAACGAGGAAGGAAGCGAAGCTGCAGCAGCGACATCCATCGTCATCGTTAAGCTTGCGCTGTTCCCTACCACCGACTTCGTGGCTGACCATCCCTTCTTGTTCTACATCGTCGACAAGAGGAACGGATTGGTCCTGTTTTCTGGCAGAGTAACTGACCCATAGACCTGCATCGAATAGAGTTTATGTTCTTACTTATTTCCTGCCGTACAGTGTGTTCGTCTAGTACCCAAAACCATTCATGAATTCGTTCATATACAAGTCATTGACAGACTAGACTTGTGATATATCTGACATACCCTCGGATGAGTATGGGAGACGAGTATGCACAGGGCCGCAACTAGGGCGGGGGGGGGGGGTTGCAGGCGGTTCTGGTGTCCCGTACTAGAGGGGGCGCAAATTTCATTCTTTAATCTTTCTTTGAACATTATGGGGGGGGGGGCAAAATGCGTACTTGTCCGGCTGACCATCTAGTTGAGGCCCTGATTATGCCGTAGAACCTCTCGATAACGGACACCCATGGGACCAAAAATTTTGTCTTCAAACGGGGAGGTACGATATGCAGCGGAACTTCGTTTATACACCTTTCACATTTATATGACGCTTAGCTTCGGTCGCAATTGGTTCCTATGCCTTTTAATGTCAAAATATGTATGTCACTGTCTCTCTCTCTGAAAGTGATACACCAATGGTTAAGCATAATCACCAATCGTCTCGATAGAGAAATTTCATTTAAATTTCGCAACATTTATCATTTCCACCGGTGATTATGCATAATTTCCAAAAATAAAGTTAGAAAATCTGATAAATAGGTGAAAAATTATAACCTTTCTTCTCTTCATTAAACCAATTAATTTTTTTTCCAGCACGTGATACGTGCATTCAGGGCCGCAACTGGGGGGGGGGGGGGGGGGACAGGCGAGTCAGGTGCCCCGGGCGCTGAACCAGAAGGGGGCGCTGAATTCACTCTTTAACTGTTTCTTCTGCATTACAAGGGGTGTCAAAATGACGGCTTGCCGCGGATGACAAAGTATCTAGTTGCGTCCCTGCGTGCACTACGCATATTTTGCAATAAAAATGAAGTTGACGTAAGCGTGAAGCAGATGAAAACATTCATAACATTATCAGTCTTGTAATGTTGGCTATCTTCACATGTATCAACAAATAACACCAACATTGCGATTCAAATTCATCATCCTGGACCATAGTTATGTTCAGTTAATTAAGTTATTAATTGACAATTTATCATATTTACTAACACGAGTTGGGAATTAAACATAACCTTAGCTGAATATCATTGACCTCGGTTCATGACCAAAAATTAATAAATTAGCGGTTAGAAAAAAAAATAGTTTGCTTGGTTTTACTGTCCGCTAGCGAGAATGTCCGCTAACGGGGAGTGAAATACATTAAAGACCTATTCCACGGGACCGGGGATCAGAAAAGTGTCCGTTAGGGGGAGGTTCCACTGTAGTCCTGTAAAAAAGTATAATTGACTTAAATAAGTCGCGTCAGGAGACATCGGAAGATTCTATTCATTATTTATTGGTACCAGTTTGGAACCAATTTAGCGTCTCCGCAGAAAAATTGTCCTCGTTTGGCGTCTTCATGGCCATTTTGGCATTCCTTAAAATGAATTCGTATCGCCAGTGAACAACGAAACTCAAGACTCGGTGGAAACGACATGCTTACAACAATAAATCTGCGCCAACACAGTGTACTAGTAACCTCGCAGAACTTTCCGTATCTCTCCCAACGACGAAATAGACTATTTCTCTGATGGCCATTATTATCTTTGGAGGAGTTAATACAGGAAAAGTTTCTAGTCCCCTCCAACACGTCTTCATCACATAAAAAAAGACTTGATTATCAAAAAAATTCAAATCTTGATATTGTCCCGATCATCGATGATTGATTGAATCGATTACTTATTTTTCGTAATCGAAACTTCAAGATACCAAATTCGATTATCGATAATGCCGATTACACGAGGAAAATTAGTATTTTATGAATGCGTGGACTAAGATTATCAATTTTCTATTTATCTTTTCGAAAATTTATTACAAACTGTATATATACGCTTTCATACGTACAGGGTGAGCCAAAAGTTACTAGCTATTCATGAAAATCGAAAGGACTGTCGTTCAAGTATGCGGATTGCATCCAGAATTAATATTATGAATTAAATTTTTCTTCGATAGCAGGAAAAAGTTCAAAAAATGTTTGCTGATAGGTGGCGTTCTGTTCTTCAGATGTATTTTTAAAATCTGAATACGAATCTGTCGTAAGGCTGATTCCCTCATTCAGATATGGTAATTTAACGAACACCACCTTATTAACAACCGGACAAGTTTTTAAGAACCTTCAAAGTTAGGTGCTCAAGTTTTTCCTCTATCGGGGAAATAGCCTAGTGATTTTTGGCCCTTTCCCTCTGCTGTATATTACGTTCAGTATTACTCATATTATGTAAATTAATTTATGTGTGTCAAATTAATTAAATTGATTCATTCTTGAATAAGAAATTTCGAGTAGTTTTGTTTGATTCGGAGTATAATTGTGTGTAAATGCAGCGTCATCACATTCCAGTGTAGCCATAACGCACGAGCCAGCACCTTCTAGAGATAGAAGGCCTCCGCAGTCTGCTTGTGACGTCAGCAAGTAGCCCATTTTCCCTCAGAATATTCAGGGGAAAAAAAATTCCCCGCTCGTGTCAGTATCATCGTTGTGAGGAAAAGAAATGATCGGGTTCAGAATTGGCGATTTCTATGCCCACATCCAATTACTATGCGGTATTTGTGAGCCAATCAGGAAGATTCTACGCCAAAATAAAAAGAAACTAAACAGGATGCTGTGTTTCAAAATGTTGCAAACTTGCTAGGTAGTCTGAATGACGTTTATGGCAAACGCTGCAGAGACCACATATCTCTAGGAGGTGCTGCACGAGCTCACCCGGACATGGCCAGCACCTCCTAGAGATGGAAAGCCTCCGCACGGGTTGCCATAAACGTCATTCAGACTACCTATCAAGTTTGTTGCATTTTGGCATTTATGCCACTTCTTATTTTGGCATAAAATTACAGCTTAAATTTATGAAATTCAATTTATGAGATATAAAGTTTATAGCGATATGCGTATATAAAGTTTACTCAGAATGTATGATGTACACTGACTGTCAAATTTTTTATCATTTTACACCATCCATCTACTACTACTTTCTCGCTACCATCGATCGCTCAGAAAAAATTTTCCAAATGGTATGGGATGAATTTCTTCCGGTATGAAATTGAGAGCTGCAAATTTGATCAATTTGTGTATTTTTTACTTCAATTCAGATAAAATTTTTGATTTTTTCAAATCATAATTTTGAAGAGGTATTACGGAATTAAGGCTTAACTTTTAACTCTGAAATGCTCCGTACAATTTCATTACTTTTGAACATTCTCTAAACTTCTTCCCGTACAAGAGCGAGATATCTCAGCCAGAGTAGATGGTAGAAGTACATTCAAGCTTCTTCTCTCTGTTCTTTCCCTCCATCGACATGCTTTAATGGCAACCCTATAAACAGAAATAGATTTTTTTTCTTTACCTCAGCATTATTTTCTCTCTCACTACGGTAGGACGAGTAAAACAAAACGTGTGGTATGTACCATCTCTTACATGAATAGGAGAAGGGGGGGGGGGCTGTGTGGAGGCAATGGAAAAACCTGCTTTTTTCATCTTTTTCTCCCCTAATTTCCTAAATGTTAAACAAAGGTACTGGTTTCAAAGATTTATCGCCGGTACTTCAACTACATATCATTCAAAACTTTTACAAAAAGCTTATATGCGAAGGAGATTGATAATCTCCGTGGGTCAAATGCAGCCTTCCAAGGGGGATCCATCCAGTTGTGAAAGCTGTTCCGATAGAAAAGTATCATTATACGCAACACGTTAAATACCTAGGTTGGCCATATTTCTTTCGTGCAAAACACGGGACACCGCCAGAAAAGTTGTCAACGAAAGTGACATCAATTACAACCGAAAAAATTGTCAAATTAAAGTAAAGTTGCCAATCCAAAACATTTATCAAAGGAAAATAAAATTTCCACTCCAAATAAAATTGTTAAAGGGAAGTAAAGTTGCCAAATATCGCTGAAATTGTAGAAAATTCGCCAATCGCGGAAAAATGATGAGTACCGCAAGCCAAAATATAATTCACCAAAAAAACGTATGTGTTTGAAAAATAATTGAGATGGCTATGCAGTGTTCATTTCACTATAATTAACTATGATGGAGTCGTAATTATCATAATGCAATTTATATAAGTCCTGTAAATAATCTTTTTTTTTTATTTAAAAAATTCATTTAAGTCTTGCTGAAAGCGGGAGAAAAAAAACAGGTCATTTTTTAAAAAAGTTGGGAAAAAGCCAAAATATTACGGGAATATTCCGTAACATACTAACCATATGGCCAGTCTTTCTATACAAGCTTCTGGCCCGCGGACAGAAGAGGTTGTGCACTCCAAAGAGTCTCCAAAATTAAACTGCTTCGGGATGAAATTTTCTCCTACGAAAAAGTGTTCCGTGAAGGGAAAAGTTAACCACTGCGTGATAGGAAACGTTAACATAAGATGAATCCTTGTCAAATTCTGTCTCCACGATACAAATAGCATAGACGAGGACCAACTTTATTAGTGGCTAACCGGCCGGTTAGTGTCAATATTTCGACTTTTGTTTCATACTTGCGTAATGTGATTTCGTAATGTACGGTGAAATGATGACAAAACGAAATGCAAACAGGTGTGTTCATGTTTTCAAAATATCATGAGGTGGGATCACTTATGGACATGAGGCTCCCGGGCATTACCCGTCACCAGAGTAGGACTGACAGAGCTGCAACCTGGGGCCTGATATGGTTTTCATTATTTTTTGTCTTCACACTGTAAATTTGATATAGAGAAGGGGGTCTGTGAAAAATCTAGCCGGGGACCTGCGAAAAATCCCATCCTAAGGAACTTGTTGCAAAATGTAGGCGGAAAGGCCCGAGTGGGTCCATGCCCGAAGACGGTATATAGTCACAAATATAAAAGCTTTATTTCTTCACACCTTAATTTTTCTTCTGAGCTCTCTGCAGCCCTCCAAACCACCTGTCATGGCCCCTTTCTCCATTTTCTTCTGTGGCCCCCTTGAAGTATTCCAGTACCACTAGGGGGGCCATATGGCCCCCGGTTGAGAACCACTGCTCTAGGCCATTCTTTTGGTCATCCACATGCTTGCTCACGCTCCGAGGAACTCTTTTGCCCACTCACATGCTTGCAAACTCTCCAGGTCACTTTTTTTAGTCACTCACTGACCTGGAATCTAGCTGCGTGGGAAGAGACTTACACTGAACTAGTATATATAGATACAGGGGATATATACTGAACTAGTATATATCCCCTGTCCTACTTTATTTTGCTTTTTTATTTTAATTTTTACCCCGGTAGTAACCTATCGGTTAGAAATTCTTCGGAATATGGACTGGGTCGCTGTTTCGGTTAGTGAGAAAAAGGTCACTCATTCCCCAAATTTCCCGCCTTCTCTCAACTTGCCGCCCTGGGCTATATGCCACTAAGTCCCCCTGTAAACACACCACTGGTGATAAAAATACAATACAAATACAACGCCACAACAGGCAAAATGCCCAACGAGGTGGCTGATAAAAAGATGCCCATAAAAATATGGATGTCATATATTTCAAAAATACAGCAACCCAATAAAAAATGCAATTAACACAAATTATAAACAATATATACACGTGATAAAATATTATACAACGCACATATAGAATACTTATGGTTGTCTTAATTCCATTGTGTGCTTTCTTGAAGCCTGGTAATGAATACACTGTTTTTTTTAAATAAAGGTTTCCCTCTTCGTGCGAAACCCAGAAGCTCTTAAACAATGGGTGGAAGCTGTGAAAAGAAAGTCTTGACATCCTAATAAAACATTTGTTCTTTGTGCTGAGAATTTCGCAGCTGACAGCTATAAGTCCTCTTCTCAACGCTATTTGAAAGAACATGTTATTCCTACTATGTTCAATTTTCCATATCACCCTCAACCTTTGCAGCAGCGACGCTGATCACTTATTAAACGCCCTCCACTGTTAAGATATTAAGTTATTTTTCCTTGTTTAAATGGTTTTCAAATTTTAAGTACCATCGGCCTTACTTGAATGGTTATCAACAGCCACTTAAATGCACTAAAACTTTGCCACTTAAGGAGGTATCTAAATGTGCTACGGACCGCTCAAATGTTCCAGAATTTCGCGGGAGGTCATTCAAGTTATCTGTAAATGTGCCGCGAATCTTCATCAGTGACCTGAAAATGTGCGTCGGGCACCTTAAATGCTCTGAAATTGTGCCACCGACCACTAAAGCGATCTGTGAATATGCCGCTATGACCATTTTTTTGGAAAATTAGGTTTGAGGTCGCGGAGGTTTAATTAGCATATATGACTTAGAAGATGGGTCGAAATGAATTTCTAAAGAGACATTTCTGAACTTTGAAATAGCATTGAAATCAACAGAAATCGATTACAATAACATATAACGCTATTTTTTTTTTGATTATCAGAGGTTGGCGTAGGAAGGGCACACATCAGTTTCTTCATCATGTTCATGGGGCGTGTGACTTGCATTGCACCTGTTTCCCACGCGCTTTTGTTTTAAATTTGCAATACTTCAATTTCTCGATTTAGAATGCAATCATAAAAATACGCAACGATAAACAGGTGTTCTTGTTTTCAGTCGAAAGCCATAAAAAGGTGACATCTCGGGTTTCACAACCCATTCACTGGTGAAAACCGCCAAAGTATACTTCCGGGAAGCAGAAAAATCGTTCTATTTGCAATCTACCGCTTCTTTTCAGGTTTGGAGTCCATCTCGAGACCACCGAAATCTTGCACATACGTTGGTGCAGGTTACGGATACAAAAGTATTGTACAAATACTGATATTTTCCAATTTACTACGAACTAACTTTACTCGTTTCCATTGCAGACAAAGCACGGACAAAAGATGGTTTATTTCAACACGGTTCTTTTCGTATCTGCTGTTTTACTAATCATGATGTCCTCACCCGTGAGTTCATCAGACCAGTGTCGATCGTCCACCCCGTTGGCCAGAAACATAAACGACTTTGGGTTCGAGCTGAGCAGAAAACTGGACCAGACTGGGAACCTATTCATATCTCCGTTCAGCATATATACCGCGATCGTGATGACATACATGGGTGCGAGGGGCAAAACAGCCAAGGAAATCGAAAACGCCCTGCATTTGGATCGTGATGGCCTAATTGGCTCCAGCTTGCAGCAGTCTTTCAAATCCCTTTTGGAAAACTCTTTAAATAATGCGAGAGGCAGTTACAGCTTGGAGACGGCGAATAGCGTGTTTTTGCAAAAAGAGTTTTCCGCGAAGGGAGAGTATATAAACGCCCTCAAATATTTCAACCAAGCGATAGTAAAGCAAGTGAATTTCGTCAAAGATGGTAAAGCAATAATGACGGAAATAAATGAATGGGTAGCAAAAACTACTCACGGCAAAATAACACAGATGCTTTCCGGAACGCCACCTACTTCAACGAAACTCATACTCCTTAATGCGGTATATTTCAAGGGAACTTGGGTGAAGTCATTCAGCGAGTCCAGCACGAAAGATGATACCTTCCACAAGAGTGGTGGTGAAACAAAGCAAGTGAGTAATAGATAATTGTCACTGCAAATGTTTATGCATGAACACTAATCGTAGAATGAATAGTTATTAGAATTTTTCGTCAAAGTTAATCCCATTTGAGAAGGACATCTCTCTACTGTGCCATCTGGAAGGCCATTTCCTTGAATCACATGAGGAGGGGGGGGGGCATACCACTTGGTTTTAATACTTTTTCGGTGTGGGCATCACACTCAGAGCCCACTTTTGTAACGAAATTGTTTTACGCTATACCTCAAGACGTCTGCAACGAAAGTAGAAGACTATGGAGTCGTTTTATAAGCATTTTTAAAAGAAATCAAAGGATAACACACTGTGATTTAAATACTTTCGGTTTAGGCACAAGACTCGCGGCTTGCATCCATAACGAAATCGATATACCTCATCGGAGTTCGCAACGCACTTAGACGACATTGATATAATCTGTTATCTATTTGAAATTTGAAATTTAATTAACACATCAAGACAAATACAGAACACAAATACACAAACACATATTACATTCCAATATTAACCCAAGGGATCGTACGATCCGTCCAGGGTTCTTTAAGTGATAATACTTGGCAACAGACCAGCCAGGTAAAAAACAGCACTCGTGTCTGGACTTGAGTAGATAAAAATTAGTATTCGCTGTGCTTGCACTTTGAGAAATTGATATCATTAATTTGCAACCATAAATTTATCATGAAATTTAAAATTGATCAGTTTACAAAAAAAAAACAACAACAAAAAAACATAAATACAGTCAAATATAAGATATCCAAAAAATAAGAGTGAGAAAGGCAGATTGCATTCTACTTGTTACTCAAGAGATTTGATTGATATCTTTAATTAGTAATCGTTTAAATTTTCTAATACAATTTTCAGATTTTATATCGTGATTTAGATTATTATATTCTTTAGGTGCGATGCATAAAAACTGTCTCTGTAGTATGGTTTTATTTGGTTTTATCACTTCATATTGGGTTCCAGTTCTCCTTGTTTGTCTTACTGTTTGCTTTAATTTGAACCATGCAGGGTTTTTCTGGATAAATAAAATTGTTTTATAAAGTTTCTGAGTATTAAATCTATAGTCATTATTGCAGTCCTGGATAATGAAAAATTTTTGAGATACATTGTTGATTACTTTTTGCAAAGAGCTTCTAACCATGTTAACATTAGTCTCATAGTCACCACCCCAAACTGTGATAGCATATTGTATAACTGGCAGTACCCAAGCGAAATAGATTGATCGAAGAAAGACTGGGGAGACAATATTTTTTAATGTATGGATTCTAATGTTGATAAACTTTAATTTATTACTTATAGAAACAGCATGGGATTTCCATTTAAGGTTTTTATTGAAGATAATACCCAGATAATGAAATTCATCCGTTTCTGAAATATGTCTCTCGTTCAGCACCACAGTGCGTGGAATAAGGAAGGCACGGCCGTGTCTCCAGTGGTGCATATGGTAGCACGCTTGTCTGGTTTTAAAGGGACCTAGGTTCTAGTCTCGGCATAGGCCAGATGACTTTCATTTCCGAGTTCAACACTCGCAAAGAAATTGCTCTAAGAAATGTGTAACTCCTTAATCAAGTTTATTTTAGCTTCATTTATATCGTAAATTCAAATTTATCTACATCACTAACGACACTATATATATCTCCTTGTCTGTCAGAAACTTTTCACTATTAACTTTTCACTTTTATACTATCCCACATTATGTGGGATTTCAGTTCTGTTAGCAGTACTAGTCCTACAATCTAGTATCTGATATTGATTGATGAAATTGAATGTGTATCTACTGCGATTGATTAAGTTGATTCAAAATGATGTTTCAATGTTCATGATCTTCTTTTTGAGAATGTGTTTATGCGATCTGAGCTATTTCGAGGGTTTTTGCACTTTTCATGGTTTTTTTAAAAATACTTGAAATATATACATCTCGACAGTTTTTCCATAATATATGTAGTAGTTATTTAAAGATACTAATAATTAATATTAAATGAGAAATAATTAAAAGAAATATGTTTTGACACGCGAATTGTCTTTTATACTAGTACATACATAAAGTAATGCATTTTCTATAAATTCGTTAATGCGCGATAAAGGAGCTACAATTTATCGCTTTATATTTCAGGTAAAAATGATGGCCATGTATCAAAACAGTTTCCCTTTCCACGAAGATAAACAAACCGGATACAAGTACATAGAGCTTCCTTACAAAGGTGACGATATCGTCATGCTCCTCGCCCTGCCACGTATCGCCGAGCAGTTTCCAGACACACCAATGAGTTCGTCCGAAATCTGCGACGTCTTTGCCAAGCTTAAAAGTCAGCTTGTGAACACCCTTAAAATACCGAAATTCCATATGGAATTCGCAAAGGAATTGAAAGACTCATTGAAAGCTCTCGGTATACAGGACCTATTCACCGTTTCATCTGATCTCACTGGAATCAGTGACGGGGGCAACCTGCAAGTGTCACTCGTCCGTCACAAAGCAGTCATCGACGTTAATGAAGAAGGAAGTGAAGCTGCCGCAGCGACTGCAATGCAACCAGTTCTAGTTTCTGGATTGAGCTACCGTCCAGTCACGGTAGATTTCGTGGCTGACCATCCATTCTTGTTTTACATCGCCACAAGAGTGGTGGTGAAACAAAACAGGTGAGTAATAGATATTTGTCACTGCAAATGTGTATCCATGAACACTAATCGTAGAATGAATAGTTATTAGAATTTTTCATCCAAGTTAATCCCATGTGAGAAGGACATCGCTCTATTGTGCCATCTGGGGGGGGGGGGCATTTCCTGGAATCTCTCTACTGTTCCACATGGGGGAGGGGCTTTTTAGTGTGGGCGTCGCACCCGGCGCCCACGTTTGTAACGAAATTTATTACGCTACACCTCAAGAGGTCTGCAACGCAATTAGAGGCCTATATTGTCGTTTCATGGGCATTTTTGGGAGAAATCGAGCGATACCACTGTGATTTAAATACTTGCTCCCGTTCAGGCACAAGACTCGCGGCTCGCTTACGTAACGAAATCGATTTATGCTACACCTCGGGGAATGTAGCATAAATTGACATTGGTATCATCTGGTATCTAATTCAAAGACAAATATTGTTCGTCATTTCCTACCACGCGATTCAAGGCACAAAGAACGTACGCACGTAGAAAAACTTGCCCAATTTATTTTTCTAGAAAGAGATGTAAAATCTCGTTTGCTCACGGGCTCGATGTATAATCATTTTACTTTAACAAATCGAACTGTCCAACATTAAGTGGGGACGACTACGACGACATAACTGGGCACGCGAGAAGGAAAGGGAGGTTACAAATGTCTCTATTTCTGCACCACAGTGCGTATACTGGTACATGCACAATGTAATACATTTTCTGCAAATTCGTTAATACGAAATAAATGAGTTACAATTCATTGCTTTATATTTCAGGTAAAAATGATGGCCATGTATGAAAACAGTTTCCCTTTCCACGAAGATAAACGAACCGGATACAAGTACATAGAGCTTCCTTACAAAGGTAACGACATCGTCATGCTCCTCGCCCTGCCACGTAGTGCCGAGCAGTTTCCAGACACACCAATGAGTTCGTCCGAAATCTGTGACGTCCTTGCCAAGCTTGCAAGCCAGCTTGTAAACACTCTTAAAATACCGAAATTCAATATCGAATTCGCAGAGGAATTGGAAAACTCTCTGAAAGCTCTCGGTATACAGGAAATATTCACCGGTTCATCTGACCTCACTGGAATCAGCGACAAAGGCAACCTACTTGTGTCATCCGTCCTTCACAAAGCAGTCGTCGACGTCAATGAGGAAGGAAGTGAACCTGTCGCAGCGACTGCAGTAGTAGATACAGCTCTAATTTCTTCAAAAATTATTTTTCATGTCACGGTAGATTTCGTGGCTGACCATCCATTCTTGTTTTACATCGTCGATAAGAGGAATGGACTAGTCCTGTTTTTTGGTAGAGCAAATGACCCATAGATTCAAATAAAAAATTCAGAAATAAAATTTATGTTCTTATATTTATCTCCCATCGTTGTCTGTTCATCTAGTATCTCGATTACAATTGTATAGAAAGAATGCAGTCGACGCTCGTTATAGCGACAATTTTACTTCAACGACGATTAAGATAAGTGCCAAATGGTTTCATAGAGCGGCTACATACGGTTTGCTTTCGATATAACACCTTGCCAATATAACGTTGGTTTTTGACAGCATGAAGGGGCGTGTCGGTATATCGTGTGTCGAGTGTACTATTCATTTTTGCACGACGATGACCACCAGCTTGATTCGATAAGCTGTCGTGGGTCATTTAAGGTTTTATGATGGGTCTCGTGTCGTAAGGAAATGATATTTTTCAAATTTTCAAGCATTTTTAATTGCAAATAACGTTATATAAAGTTTAAAAATAATAATAATAAAATTTTTCTTGGCTTTTGGTCTTATTAGCAGTTTCTACCAGTGGGCTGTGAATGTTAACAACAACGTCTGAAAATGCAAGACGAAACACGTTAGTTGGGATAGAAAAGCTCAAGAATATTTTCTGAAGTCATAGCCGACGCTTGATATAACGACCCCCTTCGTCCCGTCAAGAACGGACGTTATATTTGGAGGATATTGTATCAGAAGTAAAGCATATATTATAACCGTTCTATGGAAACATTCGGGACTCATCCTACCGGTCGTTCTACTGGAATGGTCGCTATTACGTGAACGTGAGGCAGTGGTCACGAGTGTCGACTGTGTTTTGTCCATTGCGAATTCCGGTCATCCTGAAACTTTTGTTACAGTGAATTAATTATTAAATTAGACGCATATTTGCCAGCAATTATAGTTCTTCAATATATGAGAACGGACCTGGATCAACACCCCCATAGAAGCGCTCCGCCCGAAGTTTGTGACGTCAGTGAAGAAGGTCTTCTCTCTCACAGCCATTGGATATACTTAAAAAAAGGGTAAAGATGGTTCATGCGTCGGCCTGCTATATCCATTTTCTATAAGTGAAATGGTCTTGGCAACGTCAAGAACTTCATGTGGAGGCCTTCTTCTGTAGGTGGTGTTGCCTGAATACGCCACCATCACGTGATATCGGAATCTTCCGATGTCACGTGATGATTAAATCAATGTACAATTACAATCGTAAAGTATACAGTCGACGCTCGTTACAACGGCCCCCCGTTATAGCGACAATTCTATTACAACGACTATTAGGATAAGTACCAAATGGTTTCCACTTTCGATATTATAAATTACCTTGCCAATATAATGTCAGTTTTCCACAGAAAGAAGGTGGGTCATTATATCGAGGGTCGACTGTACTACTCATTTTTGGACGACGCTGACCACCAGCTTGATTCGATAAGCTGTCGTTTAACGTTTTGTGATGGGTCTCGTGTCTTAAGGAAATGAATTTTTTTTTTTTTCAAATTTTCAAGCATTTTTTAATTGCAAATAGCGTAATATATGGTTCAAAAAATAAAAATAATTTTCTGTTGATCCCGCTGCTGAACTTATTAGCAGTTTTCACCAGTGGGCTGTGAATGTTAACAACAACGTATGAAAATGTCAGTCGAAACACGTTGTTGGGATAGAAAAGGACATTGAACATTTTCAGAAGTTACAGCCGACGCTTGATATAACGACCCACTTCGTCCTGTTGAGAACTGACATTATATTGGGAGGATCGTTGTATCGGAAGTAAAGCACATAGGATAACCGTTATATGAAAATATTCGGGACTTATCCTACCGGTCGTTCTACTGGAATTGTCGCTATTACGTGAGGCAGTTATCACGAGTGTCGACTGCGTTTCGTTCGATTGCGAATTCCAGTGATCATGAAACTTCTGCCATAGTGAATTAATTATTAAATTAGACGCATATTTTGCCAGCAATAATAGTTCTCCAAAATTTGAGAACGGACCTGGATGAACACCACCTATAGAAGAAGCCCTCCGCACTAAGCTTGTGACGTCACTGAATACTTATAGCCATTGGATATACTCTGGGACGGCCGAAGTAAATAGCGATATGTGTTGATCTGAAGTGTGCTTGATTTGCAAAATAATAATAATAAAAATAATATTATTATTATTAATGATATTATATATTATTATATTCACTGGAAAAGACTATACGTCCCGCTTTCAACAGGTCATATGTGCTGGACCAGTGGGATCGGAATTCACCCTTTGATTACTGAATCAACATTGTAAGAGCCTGCCAGAATATAATATATTCTGAGCAACAAGTTTACCAAGTATCATGTGCACGCAAGGTGGACTTGCAACTAAGGCTGTTCTGGGAGTCTCGTGCCCTGGGCGTTGGACCAGAAAGGGCGCTGAATTTACTCTTTCTCGTTAAAATTATGGGGAATGGGACGCAAAAATAATCACTTTTCCCAAGCGACAGAGTAAATTCCTTTTTCAGTTGCGAGTAGCAAGTTACTGATGTCAGGGTTGCAGTCCCAATAGACCAGGCATCTTCAACCGGTTGCTTGCAAGCACCACGGTGCTGTCTGAAGTACCCAGAATGCTCGATGCTCTTTTCCGATTTCGTGCTTACGAGCACTTGATTAACGGTCCAATTAAATGCCTTGTACAAATTGCACATTCGAGGATTGAAACATCCTAATTGCATGAATTTGTATGTCAAACTTGCCATATGGGTGCTCTTCTTTTTGACGATGAGTACAGGCAGTGCTCGCGACTGCAAAAAGGTTGAAGACCGCTACAATAGACCGTGAAACAGGATTATGTTTATGATATAATTTTCATTTAAATTATTTTATTTATATTAACACATCCCAAGAGCGGGGGACGGAGATCTCAGTTTAACCTCTTCTGACTCATGGGGGGGGGGGGCTATGCCGACTGATCAAGTGTATATGCGTATATATGAATTATCATCATCTTCGTGCCCCCCTTAGTCAGACTTTCAAATCCATCTCCGCCTATGGTCTGACTAGAATTTAAAACTCGTTCTTCAGCTGCAGAATGTTATCGACTGTGGAATCCGTCGTTAAATTCTGAAAACAAGGCGGGGTGGGAGAGACTGGTGTTCAGTCTTTTTACTCCGTCAAATTGTTTGGTTAAAAAAATTGTGACGGTGGGGGGGGGGAACAAAAAACGAGATGACAGTACCGCGCCTGTGCCCGAGTGGCATGGTGGTAAGATGCTTGTCTACCATCGTGAAGGTTGTTGTCAGGGTCCCGAGTTCGAACCCAAGTGAGGATATCGATAAGATATTTTCCCTAACGAACTCGAGGCGATCACCGATAGACAGCGCCTTCACTTCCAACCCATCTCACTAATGGCAGTAAATTGCAGTATAGCGATATGGCCAGAGTTGGTGTTTGGTGAAGTAGTAGTAGTATCGCGCCTAACGCCCGAGTGGCGTGGTTGTAAGATGCTCGTCTGTCACCGTGAAGGTTGCTATGTTATATTTTTCTTTACTTAATTAACTTATTGCTTGGAAGTATGGTCATCTGCCACTCAAACATCTCTACAGCCCATGATATTCGCTCAAAAGTAAATATTGAGGGTGATGAGCTTTGGCTCATTTCATGAGCACACGGCTCCTCTTTTTAAACTGTGGCGAATTCTTCCATTACATAGCTTGGTGAAATATCGATTACCTATAATAATGTATGAATCACTACATGAAACCAACACATATTCACTCTTTTCCTATCCATGCACACGGATATCCAACAAGATTCTCCTCCAGAAACTGTATCCCGACCCCTACAGCGAGAACAAATTTCAAGAATAATAGTTTTCTTCCGGCACATTCACATTTGGAATTCTCTGCCATTAAGTGTTCGAAATAAATCCTTAGCATTGTTAAAAATGACCGTATTTAACCATCTTCTAGATGAAAATCCCTTGGAATGAACAATGCGCGCGTGATCGTCTGTACATATGTACAAAAGCACTTTTTGCTATCACTGATGAGAGGTTTTCTTTTCCTTCACCCCCCCCCCTCTTCTCTTCTTTAAAAATCCGATCTTTGTATATGTTTCTCACCTTGTACATTCTGTTTTTTTTTTCAACATCTGTTCTCCATAACCAAACTGTTGAAGTGACAATAATCGTCATTGGGTCTTCCATTCCTGTACTTACCAGTATCCCTACTTTGTCCATACCACAGAGTTATAATATAATATATTATATCTTTAGTCTATGGTCCATACCTTTCTAACTTTCCCCCACATCAGCAAGCCTTGTGAAGTGACTCAACTTGATCCTTCATGAAAAATTATTCGTTTCGCTGTGACTCGTTCTTCTGAATACAACCAATTGTGAATTTTTTCACAGAAACTCAGTTGAAACTCCTTCGATTGTGAAAGCAACTTTCCTTTCATTAGCTTGGTTAGTAAAGTTCTGCGATCACAACGTCACATTAAAAAAATTAAAGAACGGGAAGACAATAAATAAAATTCAAACAAATATTTATTTATTTATTTATTTATTTATTTAAATACAAACTACAGCCAAAAGCCCAGTTACAGTTTGCATATATGAATACAAGAAAAACATGTATATACAAAATTCAAAGTTTAAAAATATACATCATCAGTATTACTGCATCTCAGAAATCAGTACAATGGAGAATTTTTCAAAACATCAGAACGATATGGAGGAACATAAAAAAGATTATGACATCTAAGATTGATTCGTGGGCAATAAAAAGTAATAAGGTTTAGAATATTAGGTGCATCAATATCAGAGTGAATAATTTTTACGAAAAAACCTAGTAAGGGTCCTGAGACGGCGAGTTTCAAGGGAATCATAACAGAACGATGAGCGAAGTATTTCGTTTGGTAAGTAGTGATTATATATGACTGATGTTTCTTAAAATATACATAGCGTAAAAACCTGTTTTGAACACGTTCAATTTCAACTATATTAAATAAGCAATGTGGATTCCAAATTATGCTACAGTATTCCAAAACAGATCGAACATAGGAATTGAAAAGTAACAAAATAGTTTCAACACTGTGAAAAAGATGAAAAATTCATATTATGAAATGAAAAATTAATTTCACCTGACATCAAATTTTCTATATAAAATAATAAATATTTGAACAGATAAATTTAAATGGAAAAAATAACTCGATTTGGTTATAAAGATAGTTAACATTCAAGTGTAGATTCTATTTATTTTAATGTTTATTTTTGTCTAGCTTTTCTCTGCCTTCTATATAATTAAAAATTTATCATTGATTTAAAGTAAAAAAAAAACCGTAGCATGAAATTCTCTTGTATCAGCTTTTGGTTACCATATAATTCATTTTTTAATCTAATAAATAAAGCTATTTACACCTATTTGACCGATATACTTCGTTCTTTTTATCTTTTTTCAGGTCAAAATGTACCAGGAGATAATTGTGCGGCACCTATAGAAATGTCGTCATAGGGTCGAGAGTATTTTACTATCTTTTAGCTAATGCTCTCTTCCCTGTTCTAGTTTTCTTCATCACATTATGAACTAACTGTTCTACTGTGTCCATTCAAACATTTTTTTCTCTCTCTTTGCATTTTCTTCCAAATATTGTAAAATGTGTAAAATTGTAAACTTTAATTTGTATAATATTGTCGTAATTGAGTGGGGACAAATAAATTATGTTGTGTTCATTATGCTCATGGGGCGTGTGATTTGCATTGCACCTGTTTCCCAAGCGCTTTTGTTTTAAATTTGCAATACTTTAATTTCTTTATTTGGATTGCAATCATAAAAACATGCAAGGCTGAACAGGTGTGCTTGTTTTCAATCGAAAGCCATAAAAGGGTGACATCTTGGGTCTCACAAGCCATTCTCTGATGAAAAACGATAAAGTATACTTCCGTGAAACAGAAAAATCCTTCTATTTGCAATCTACCGCTTTCTCTAAGGTTTGGAGTCCATCTCGAGACGACTGAAATATTGCACATACGTTGGCGCAGGTTACGAACACAGACGAATTTATGGTCACTCCATTTTATTGTACAAATATTTATATTCTGTAATTTACTACGAACTACCTTTACTCGTTTCCATTGCAGACAAAGCACGGACAGAAGATGGTTTATTTCAACACGGTTCTTTTCGTATCTGCTCTTTTACTAATCATGATGTCCTCACCCGTGAGTTCATCAGACCAGTGTCGATCGTCCACCCCGTTGGCCAGAAACATAAACGACTTTGGGTTCGAGCTGAGCAGAAAACTGGACCAGACTGGGAACCTATTCATATCTCCGTTCAGCATATATAGCGCGATCGTGATGGTATACACGGGTGCAAGGCACAAAACAGCCAAAGAAATCGAAAACGCCCTGAATTTGGATCGTGATGGCCTAATTGGCTCCAGCTTGCTACAATCTTTCAAAGCCCTATTGGAAAACTCCCTAAATAATGCGAGAGGCAATTACAGCTTGGAGACGGCGAATAGCGTGTTTTTGCAAAAAGAGTTTTCCGTGAAGGGAGAGTATATAAACGCCCTCAAATCTTTTAACCAGGCGATAGTAAAGCAAGTGAATTTCGTCGAAGATGGTCAAGCAGCTATGACGGAAATAAATGAATGGGTAGCAAAAACTACTCACGGCAAAATAACAGAGATGCTTTCTGAAATGCCACCAACTTCAACGAAACTCATACTTCTTAATGCCGTATATTTCAAGGGAACTTGGGTGAAGTCATTCAGCAAGTCCAGCACGGAAGATGCCACTTTCCACAAGAGTGGCGGTGAAACAAAACAGGTGAGTAATAGACATTTGTCACTGCAAATGTTTATCCATGAACACTAATCGTAGAATGAATAGTTATTAGAATTTTTCATCAAGTTAATCCCATTTGAGAAGGACATGTCTCTAGCTCTCTACTGTGCCATCTGGGGGACCATTTCCTGTAATCTCTTTACTGTTCCACATGGGAGGGGGGGGGCATACCAATTGGTTTTAATACCTTTTCAGTGTGGGCATCGCACTCAGAGCCCACTTTTGTAACGAAATTGTTTTACGCTATACCTCAGGAGGTATGCAACGCATACAGAAGCCCATGGTTTCGTTTTGTAGGCATTTTTAGGAGAAGTCGAACAACCCCACGCTGATTTAAATACTTCTTCCGGTTTAGGCATAAGACTTGCGGCTCGCATACCTAACGAAATTGATACACCTCTGGGAGTTCGCAACGCAAATAGACGACGCTGGTACGATATGTTATCTACTTCAAAGACAAATCTGATGATACCACTTTCATTATGTCATTTCCTACCACGCCATGCAAGGCAGAAAGAACGTCCGCACGTCAAAATTGCTCAATTTATTTTTGCAGAAAAAGAATTTGAATGTAAAATCTCGGTTCCTCGCGAGCTCGATGCGTAATCATTTTACTTGAAGAAATCGAACAGTCGAGCGCTAAGGGGGGAGGGGCATAACTGGGCACACGAGAAGTTTACGGAGGTTACTTACGTCACTCCTTCAGCACCACAGTGCACGGACTAAGGAAGGCAGGGCCGTGTCTATAGTGGTGCATATGGTAGCACGCTTGTCTGGTTTGTAACAGGAACTGAGTTCGAGTTTCGGCATAGGCCAGATGACATTCTTTCCGAGTGCAACTCGCATAGAAATTCCCCTTAGAAATGCGTATCTCCTTAATCAAGTTTATTTTAACTTCATTGATATCGTAAATCAGTTCTGTTAGCAGTACTAGTCCTATAATCTAGTATCTGATATTGGAGTTGAATGTGTATTTTCTTTGATTGATTAAGTTGATTGAATCAAAATAATGTTTCAATGTTCATGACCTTCTTTTGAGACTGTGTTTATGTAGGCACATGTAATTCCGGATATTGTCTTTTATACTGGTACATACATAAAGTAATACATTTTCTATAAATTCGTTAATACGAAATAAGTGAGTAACAATTCATTGCGTTATATTTCAGGTAAAAATGATGGCCATGTATGAAAACAGTTTCCCTTTCCACGAAGATAAACAAACCGGATACAAGTACATAGAGCTTCCTTACAAAGGTGACAATATCGTCATGCTCCTCGCCCTGCCACGTAGTGCCGAGCAGTTTCCAGACACACCAATGAGTTCGTCCGAAATCTGCGACGTCTTTGCCAAGCTTATAAGCCAGCTTGTAAACACTCTTAAAATACCGAAACTCAATATCAAATTCGCAGGGAAATTGGAAAACTCTCTGAAAGCTCTCGGTATTCAGGACCTATTCACCGGTTCATCTGACCTCACTGGAATCAGTGACCGGGACAACCTGCAAGTGTCATCTGTCCTTCACAAAGCAGTCATCGACGTCAATGAGGAAGGAAGTGAAGCTGCCGCAGCGACTGCAGTGCAAATGGTTATCAATTCTTCTTTAACAAATATTCCTCCTGTCACGGTAGATTTCGTGGCTGACCATCCATTCTTGTTTTACATCGTCGATAAGAGGAATGGGCTAGTCCTGTTTTTTGGTAGAGCAAATGATCCATAGATTCAGCGAAAATGAAATAAAGTTTATGTTCTTATTTCTTTTCTGCCATTCTCTGTTCATGTAGTATCTTAAACCAATCTCGATTACAATCGTATAGAAAGTGTACAGTTGACGCTCGTTATAACGATCCCAAGTTATAGCAACCTCACGTTATAACGGAGATTCTATTACAACGACCATTAGGATGATTCCCAAATGGTTGCATAGAACGGCTGTCATATATGCTTTACTTTCGATGTAATTACCCTGCCAATATAACGTCCGTTTTCGACAGCATGAAGGAGCGTCATTATATCGAGTGTGGACTGTACTACTCATTTTTAGACGACGTGGGCCACCAGCTTTATTTGATAAGCTGTCGTGGGTCATTTAAAGTGATGGGTCTCGTGTCGTAAGGAAATTATATTTTTCTAAATTTTCAAGCATATTTAATTGCAATACCGTCATATTAGGTTTAAAAAAATAATAATTTTCTGTGGACTCCGCTGTTGGACTTATTAGCAGTTTTCGCCAGTGGACTCTGAATGTTAACAACGTCTGAAAATGCCAGTCGAAACACGTTAGTTGGGAGAGAAAAGGACATTGAACGTTTTCAGAAGTTACAGTCGACGCTTGATATAACGACCCCACTTCGCGTCGTCGGGAACGAAAACTACAGGTCGTTCTACTGCAATGGTCGTTATTAAGTGAGGCAGTCGTCACGAGTGTCGACTGTGTTTCGTTCCATTGCGAATTCCGGTCATCCTGAAACTTTTGTTATAGTAAATTAATTATTAAATTAGACGCATATTTGCCAGCAATTATGGTTCTTCAATATATGAGAACGGACCTGGATCAACACCCCCATAGAAGCGCTCCGCCCGAAGTTTGTGACGTCAGTGAAGAAGGTCTTCTCACTTACAGCCATTGGATATACTTAAAAAAAGGGTAAAGATGGTTCATGCGTCGGATTGCTATATCCAAAGGCTATAAGTGAAATGGTCTTCCGCAACGTCAAGAACTTCGTGCGGTGGCCTTCTTTTGTAGGTGGTGGTGTATGAATACGCCGACATCACGTGACATCGGAAGATTTCATTCTTTTTATACAAATACAAATACAACGCCACAACAGGCAATCACTATGTTCTCACCCGTGAGTTCATCAGACCAGTGTCGATCATCCACCGCATTGGCCAAAAACATAAACGACTTTGGGTTCGAGCTGAGCAGAAAACTGGACCAGACTGGGAACCTATTCATATCTCCGTTCAGCATATATAGCGCGATCGGGATAACATACATGGGTGCGAGGGGCAAAACATCCAAAGAAATCGAAAACGACTTGCATTTGGATCGTGATGGCCTAATTGGCTCCAGCTTGCAGCAGTCTTTCAAATCCCTTTTGGAAAACTCTTTAAATAATTTTAGAGGCAGTTACAGCTTGGAGACGGCGAATAGCGTGTTTTTGCAACAAGGGTTTCCGTGAAGGGAGCGTATATAAACGACCTCAAACATTTCAACCAGGCGATAGTAAAGCAAGTGAATTTCGTCAAACATGGTAAAGCAATAATGACGGAAATAAATGAATGGGTAGCAAAAACTACTCACGGCAAAATAACACAGATGCTTTCCGGAACGCCACCAACTTCAACGAAACTCATTGTTCTTAATGCCGTATATTTCAAGGGAACTTGGGTGAAATTATTCAGCGAGTCCAGCACGACAGATGATACTTTCCACAAGAGGGGTGGTGAAACAAAACAAGTGAGTAATAGATAATTGTCACTGCAAATGTTTATGTATGAACACTAATCGTAGAATGAATAGTTATTAGAATTTTTCGTCAAAGTTAATTCCATTTGAGAAGGACATGTCTCTATTGTGCCATCTGGGGGACCATTTCCTGTAATCTCTCTACTGTTCCACATGGGAGGGAGAATATACCACTTGGTTTTGATATATTTTTAGTGTGGGCATCGCACTCGGCGCCCACTTTTGTAAGGAAATTGTTTTACGCTATACGTTAATCAAGTTTATTAGACGATTCTTTATTTGACGATTCAATCTCTTTAACGATTCTAAATCGTTAATCAAGTTTATTTTAGCTTCATTGATATCGTAAATTCAAATTTATCAACATGACTAACGACACTTTTTTCTTGTCTATTCATTAATTATGTGGGATTTCAGTTCCGTTAGCAGTACTAGTCCTATAATCTAGTATCTGATATTGATTGATGGAATTGAATGTGTGTTTACTTCGATTGATTAAGTTGATTCAAAATGATGTTTCAATGTTCATGATCTTCTTTTTGAAAATGTGTTTATGTGATCACACGCCGAGTTAACACTTTCGGGTCTGAGCTATTTCGACTATGTTTGTCTCTGTGGACTGAGGGTTTTTGCACTTTTCATGGTTTTTTTAAAATACTAGAAATATATACATCTCAAAGGTTTTTCTTAGCTAGAAATTTAATTTTTTCCATAATAAAAAGTAGTTGTTTAAAGGTACTAATAATTAATATTAAATGAGAAATAATTAAAAGAAATATGTTTTGACACGCGAATTGTCTTTTATACTGGTACATACATAAAGTAATATATTTTCTATAAATTCGTTAATACGAAATAAGTGAGTAACAATTCATTGCTTTATATTTCAGGTAAAAATGATGGCCAAGTATGACACCAGTTTCCCTTTCCACGAAGATAAGCGAACCGGATACAAGTACATAGAGCTTCCTTACAAAGGTGACGATATCCTCATGCTCCTCGCCCTGCCACGTAGCGCCGAGCAGTTTCCAGACACACCAATGAGTTCGTCCGAAATCTGCCACGTCTTTGCCAAGCTTAAAAGCCAGCTTGTGAACACCCTTAAAATACCGAAATTTCATACCGAATTCGCAAAGGAATTGGAAGCTCTCGGTATACAGGACCTATTCACCGGTTCATCTGACCTCACTGGAATCAGCGACGAGGGCAACCTGCCCGTCTCATCCGTCCTTCACAAAGCAGTCATCGACATCAATGAGGAAGGAAGTGAAGCTGCCGCTGCGACAGGAATGCAATTTCTTGCATCTTCTTTAACAAATATTCCTCCTGTCACGGTAGATTTCGTGGCTGGCCATCCATTCTTGTTTTACATCGTCGATAAGAGGAATGGGATAGTCCTGTTTTTTGGTAGAGCAAATGACCCATAGATTCAAGGGAAATCAAATAAAGTTGATGTTCCTATTTCTCTTCCGTGTTTCTCTGCTCATCTAGTATCTTATATCAATCTCGATTACAATCGTATAGAAAGTATACAGTCGACGCTGATTATAACGACCCCACGTTATAGCGACAATTCTATTACAGCGACGATTAGGACAAGTCCCAAATGGTTGCATAAAACGGCTGTCATATATGTTTACTTTCGATATAATTACCCTGCCAATATAACCTCGTTTCCCACAGGATGAAGGGGGGGGGGGGTCATTATATCGAGTGTAGACTGTACTACTCAGTTTTGGATGACGCGGACTACCATCTTGATTCGATAAGCTGTCGTGGGTCATTTAAAGGTTTTGTGATGGTCTCGTGCCGTAAGGAAATGATATTTTTCAAATTTTCTGGTATATTTAATTGTAAATAGCGTAATATAATGTTAAATGATAATAATAATGATAATAATTTTCTGTTGATGCCGCTGCTGAACTTATTAGCAGTTTTCACCATTGGGGTGTGAATGTTAACAACAACGTCTGAAAATGCCAGTCGAAACACATTAGTTGGGATAGAAAAGGACATTGAACATTTTCAGAAGTTACAGCCGACGCTTGATATAACGATCCACCTTCGTCCTGTCGGGAACAGACGTTTTATTGGGAGGATCGTTGAATCCGAAGGGAAGTAAAGCATATATGATAACTGTTCTATGGAAACATTCGGTACTCATCCTACCAGTCGTTCTACTGTAATGGTCGCTATTACGTGAGGCAGTTGTCGCGAGTGTCGACTGTGTTTCGTTCCATTGCGAATTCCGGTCAGCCTGAAACTTCTTCTGTTATATTGAATTAATTATTAAATTATACTCATGTTTGCCAGCAATTATAGCTCTCCAAAACATGAGAACGGACCTGGATCAACACCACCTATAGAAGAATCGCTCCGCACTAAGCTCGTGGCGTTATTGAATACTTACAGCCGTTGAATATACTCAGGGATGGCGGAAGGAAAAAAATGACAGGTGTTGATCTGAAGTGTGCTTGATTTGCAAAATAATAATAATAAAAATAGTATTATTATTATTAATGATATTATATATTATTATATTCACTGGAAAAGACTATACGTCCCGTGTGCTTGATTTGCATAATAATAATAATAATATTGATATTATTATATTCACTCGGAGACCATACGTCCCGCTTTCAAACAGTCGTATGTGTTGGGCCGGTTGGGATCGGAATTCACCCTTTGGCCACTGAATCAACGTTGCAAGAGTTTCCCAGAATGTATTTTGGGAAAAAAGTTGACCAAGTATCATATGCACTTAATTGGACAGATTAAAAAGACCAAACACCACTCTTCCCACCCTATCTCGCTTTCAGAATTTAACGACGGATTCCACAGTCGATAACTTTCTGCAGTCACGGGTCGAAAAATGTGAAAAGTTTTAAGCATACTGAGATGTACCGTTTATCATAAGAAACGTTTCAATAAATCATACCATTGAATTAGGGACGTAGCGTGCTTTCTCAGAGCCCCAGGGCAGACTTTTTCTTCAGGCCCCTTGAAAAGGTTGCAAAATAAGTGTATATTTTTTGTGACCCCCTCTTGGGCGCCAGCAGTGCCCTGGTTTCTCCAGCCCAGTTACGGCCCTGCATTGAATTACTGAATGGATAGATTGCCATGGTACCATCACGGCACATAATTTGGAAACCACTTGATACAGCAATCTAAGCCGTTTGTTCTCTGCGGATCAAGAAAATACATTGCTGAAGAGCTTAGGGCTTTTACCATATTTTCCATCCCGCAACACCTCAGTACAATATATGACTTATCTTCCCCCACCTGTTTCAATAATCAAGTTTCTATATATATTCGTTAATTTTCAGTAATCAATTAATTAATTGAATAAAGTTAATTGAATTTTATGAACACTTTTGCTTATTATTTAATTCCTTTTTTGGCTACTTTTTAAATTTAATTTTGGCTTCTTTTTTTATTTATAAATTCAAGAACTAAACTAAAAATAGTTGGTCTTTTTTTTACATTTTTCGAAATTAGGGAAATAATTTCAATGAAGTGTTTTTCACTTATTGATTGCGGCCGGTACAACAATATACAGTGTAGCAACAATATACCCTGTAACTTCTAACTCCACCATTATCTCATGAAGAGTTCGTCGTAGAGAAATGGCTGCAATTTAAAAAATGCTCTTAAGTGTGTGAAAAAGATTCACCTTGTACGAAATTCAGCGCTTCATAAAACAGAAAATATAAATGTTCATATGGACACCCTGTCCCAAAAACCCTAATTAGAAAGTGGTCTCTTCTGAGGACAAAAAAAAAAATCCACGTTTCCAAGTGCAACATTAACTGAGATATTCGAATTCAAAAATCGGATGATAGTTGGGAAACAACAGTTCAAATTAACTTCCCTTACTTATGCTGTTCCTTCCCAACTTTTCTCCATTTCTTGGATTCAGATGTCTCTGCGTCTTTATTGCAGAAATGTTTTAATTTTTTTGTTGGCCTCAGAAAATCAGGGCAGCAGCTTTCTAATTGGGTTTTTCTAGATGGGGGTCTTTTTATAAAATTTTAATTTTTTTATTTTGTGACATACTATTTTCGCTTTGAAAAAAGGGTTATTTTTGAGTGTATTTTGAGAATTTTTTTAAAATTGAAATCATTCCTCTACGATGAACGGTTGATGAAATAAAGGCTGAGTTAGGACTTACGGGACACTCTGTATATATGTTTATTTGGCACTTTACTGAATTTCCTGACGTATTTCCTGCACGGCCAACATCCTGGAGCAAGGCCTCAAGGCTGGGATCTTTATTTAGCGGGCTCCCCCCCCCCAAGCTAGTCTTCACACGGGCCCTTCTATAGTGCACGAAGAAACAAAAAATGTCTGTTACTGTCTCGGGCTCCAGGTTTAAAGCCTTGTCAGCCGCAACCTTGTGGATGACCCTCCCCCCCCCCCCCCCCATCCCCGATGATTTCCTGAGTTATGTCCATGACAGCATCAAATCTAAGAGCAGCATGCTAATAACACAAAGTACAGCAATGTAAATGAACCGTGTAATATTTTGGGTAGTAATGGTGTTTTCTCTAAATCGAAATGGAAAACAAGTGCGAAGGTAATCCAAAAAGAAATTTTTGCAAGTTAAAAGATAAGGTGAAGTTAAGGAAGGAATAAGTTAAAAGATAAGGTGTCAAAATGTCTGTTTTATTCATGTTTTTTTTAAGAATCGAAAAATTATTTTTTACCATTTCAATTTTCCCGAATAATCAGTCAACATGTTGCAATTTGTTTTTTTACAACTTTTTGTAAGGAACGCAAACTTTTTCATCACGTAGTTACTGGAGTTCTTTTCCGTTGCAGTAAAGCTTGCGGGAAAAAGAAAGCAATGGGTTTAACTGAAGTCGCGTGCTTTTGATTCAGCACCGCTCCGAGACTTGTGATTGAGGCGTCGGTCAGAAGAACCAGTTCAGTGTCTTGCTTAGGGTAAGCCAACATTGCAGCATTAGCGGCCATGTTCTTTCAGAATAGGAGTTCAATAACCTATGGTAAAAGTTTATGAAAGTATGTTTCGAATTTGTGTAAAATTTGTTTCTGTGTAATTCTTGCTATGTGGAGTGTTGCCATCTGCCACCTATCAATTTCTTTCTCACTGTGAGTGAAATGCGTGCAATGATGCCTAAATAGCTGCTGCGTGGCCTACAATTTCTTACCAGACCAGACTCAAATGTTTTCCCTTATGGTCATGGGTCTGAACGTGGGATTACAGACGGGATAGTAAACAACCTAGGAAGGTGTATTTAATGTACGTCAGTAAGTAAATAAGTAACACCGTGCTGCTTCCGGCTGCTCATTGGATAGAATTTTTCCACAGGTTTTGTCTATGTCTGGAGATTCACTCTGCAAGTTCGTACGCAAAACGGGAACAAACATTTTTGGGATTGACACGTCCGATTTCTTCCAAGTTTCTCTGGAATGACGTCATTTACATGCTTGCAGATGCTGTAAGTCAGTCATTGACCCAGTCCCGCACACTCTAGATCATAGTTTCCCAACCTTTTTTGTCCCATCGCCCCCTTCATCAGAAATTTTTTTCTCCCATCGCCCCCCAACACAATCTAACCCATAGGATCCTATGTTATGCCCGTAGTTTCTACTGCCCCTTGGAACATTCAAAGGGGGGGATGTTTCGGTTTTGCTGAATTTTGATGACGTGGGGAGGGAATGTTGAATGATGCTTATCTTTAATCATAAAAATATGAAATATTCAAAATATTTCCTCCGTGTTCCAAAAACAACAACACTTGAAGCATAATGTTGATAAGCCCTCTATAGAGCCGCTTTATAGACTTAAGTGCTCTGGAAAGGTGTCCTGGCAGCTCAAGTGTTCTAGAAATCTGTGCGGGCTACTCAAGTGCTCGAGAACTGCACCGAGCGTCACTCAAGTGATCCTTAACTAGACCAAGGATGACTTAAGTAATCTAGCAATGTGCCGGGGTAACTTGAGTGATATAGAGCTTCAGTAAGGGCCACTTAAATGCACTAAAACTGTGCAGCATGTCAATTAAGGGGTCATCTAAATGTGCCACGAACCGCTTAAATGTTCCAGGATTGCGCCAGGGGGGTCACTAAAGTTATCTGTAAATGTGCTACGATTCTTCTTCAGTGATCTGAAAATGTCTCATGCCCCTTAAATACTCTGTTTCACCTACCACTTAAGCGATCTGTAAATATGCTGCCAAGTCCATTTTTTAGAAAATTAGGTTTGAGGTCGTGGGTGACATTACATGAATCTGAGAGACACATTTGGTCCGCCGTTCATAGGTTTAGTTAGCATATATGGCTTAGAGGGTGGATCGCAATAAATTTCTAAAGACAAATTTTTTTGAGCTTTCAAATAACAATGAAATCAACAGAAATAAATTATAATAACATATGACGCTATTTTATTTTTGATCGTCAGAGAAAGGCGTAGGAAGGGTCTACAGATCAGTTTCTTCATTATGCTCATGGGTCGTGTCACTTGCATTGCACCTGTTTCCCCAGCGCTTTTGTTTGAAATTTCCAATATTTCAATTTTTCGTTTTCGACTGCAATTATAAAAATACGCAACGATAAACAGGTGTTGTTGTTTTCGATGGAAAGCCATAAAAGGGTGACATCTCGAGTCACACAACCCATTCTATGATGAAAACTGCTAAAGTATACACACTTTCGTGAGGGAGAAAAAATCAATCTACTACTTCCTTTCAGGTATGCAATCCATGTCGAGACGACCGAAATCTTGCACATACGTTGGCGCAGGTTACGGACACAGACGCGTTTATGGTCGCTCCATTTTATTGTACAAATATTCACAATTTGTAATTTACTACGAACTAACTTTACTCGTTTCCATTGCAGACAAAGCACGGACAGAAGATGGTTTATTTCAACACGGTTCTTTTCGTATCTGCTCTTTTACTAATCCCTATGTTCTCACCCGTGAGTTCATCAGACCAGTGTCGATCATCCACCGCATTGGCCAAAAACATAAACGACTTTGGGTTCGAGCTGAGCAGAAAACTGGACCAGACTGGGAACCTATTCATATCTCCGTTCAGCATATATACAGCGATCGTGATGACATACATGGGTGCGAGGGGCAAAACAGCCAAAGAAATCGAAAACGCTCTGCATTTGGATCGTGATGGCCTAATTGGCTCCAGCTTGCAGCAGTCTTTCAAAGGCCTTTTGGAAAACTCTCTAAATAATGCGAGAGGCAGTTACATCTTGGAGACTGCGAATAGCGTGTTTTTGCAAAAAGAGTTTTCCGTGAAGGGAGAGTATATAAACGCCCTCAAATCTTTCAACCAAGCGATAGTAAAGCAAGTGAATTTCGTCGAAGATGGTCAAGCAGCAATGACGGAAATAAACGAATGGGTAGCAAAAACTACTCACGGCAAAATAACACAGATGCTTTCCGGAACGCCACCTACTTCAACGAAACTCATACTCCTTAATGCGGTATATTTCAAGGGAACTTGGGTGAAATCATTCAGCGAGTCCAACACGGAAGATGCCACTTTCCACAAGAGTGGTGGTGAAACAAAACAGGTGAGTAATAGATATTTGTCACTGCAAAATGTGTATCCATGAACACTAATCGTAGAATGAATAGTTATTAGCATTTTTCATGAAAGTTAATCTCATGTGAGAAGGACATCTCTCTACTGTGCCATCTGGGGAGGGGGGGGGGGCATTTCCTGGAATCTCTCTACTGTTCTACATGGGGGGGGGGAAGCATCACTCTGTTTTAATACCGTTTTAGTGTGGGCGTAGCACTCGGCGCCCACGTTTGTAATCAAATTTAGTACGCTACACCTCAAGAGGTCTGCAACGCAATTAGAATCCTATGTTGTCGTTTTCTAGGCATTTTTGGGAGAAATCGAACGATATCATTGTGATTTAAATTCTTGTTCCCGTTCAGGCACAAGACTCGCAGCTCGCTTACGTAACGAAATCGATTTATGCTGCACCTCGGGGAATGTAGCATAAATCGACATTGGTATCATCTGTTATCTAATTCAAAGACAAATCTAATGATAGCACTTTGTTCGTCATTTCCTATCACGCGATTCAAGGCACAAAGAACGTACGTACGCAAAAAAACATGCCCAATTTATTTTTCTAGAGGGCGGGCGATGTAAAAGCTCGGTTGCTCACGAGCTCGATGTGCAATCATTTTACTTGAACAAATCGAACTGTCCAACGTTAAGTGGGGGGGGGGGGACGATATAACTGGGCACACGAGAAAGAAAGATAGGTTACTAATGCCTCTATTTCTGCACCACAATTCGTGGAATAAGGAAGGCAGGGCCGTGTCTTCAGTGGTGCATATGGTAGCACTCTTGTTTGGTTGTAACAGGACCTGGGTACGAGTCTCGGCATAGGCGTGTACAACTCGTAAAGAAATTCCTCCAAAAAATGTGCAACTCCTTAATCAAGATAGAAAGTTTTCACTCATTATGTGATATTTCAGTTCTGTTAGCGGTACTAGTCCTATATTCTAGTATCTGATATTGAATGATGATGTGTATTTTCTTTGATTGATTAAGCTGATTGATTCAAAATAATTTTTCAATGTTCATGACCTTCTTTTGAGACTGTGTGTTTATGTAGGCACAAACAGAATTCCGGATATTGTCCTTTATGCTGGTACATAAATAATGTACTACATTTTCTACAAATTCGTTAATACGGAATAAATGAGTTACAATTCATTGCTTTATATTTCAGGTAAAAATGATGGCCATGTATGAAAACAGTTTCCCTTTCCACGAAGATAAACGAACCGGATACAAGTACATAGAGCTTCCTTACAAAGGTGACGATATCGTCATGCTCTTCGCCCTGCCGCGCAGTGCCGAGGACTTCCCACACACGCCAATGAGTTCGTCCGAAATCTGCGACGTCTTTGCCAAGCTTAAAAGCCAGCTTGTGAACACCCTTAAAATACCGAAACTCAATATCGAATTCACAGAGGAATTGGAAAACTCTCTGAAAGCTCTCGGTATACAGGACCTATTCACCGTTTCATCTGACCTCACTGGAATCAGCGACAAGGGCAACCTGTTCGTGTCATCCGTCCTTCACAAAGCCGTCGTCGACGTTAATGAAGAAGGAAGTGAAGCTGCCGCAGCGACTGCAGTAATACAGACATCTCTAATTTCTTCAAAAATTATTTTTCATGTCACGGTAGATTTCGTGGCTGACCATCCTTTCTTGTTTTACATCGTCGATAAGAGGAATGGGCTAGTCCTGTTTTTTGGTAGAGCAAATGATCCATAGATTCAGGGAAAATGAAATAAAGTTTATGTTCTTATATCTCTTCCGTAGTTCTCTGTTGATCTAGTATCTTAAATCAATCTCGATTACAATCGTATAGAAAGTATACAGTCGACGGTCGTTATAGCGACCGCACGTTATAGCGGAGATTCTATTACACCGACGATTAGCATAAGTCGCAAATGGTTTCATAAAACATCTGTCATGTATGTTTTACTTTCGATATAATTACCCTGCCAATATAACGTCCGTTTTCGACAGGATGAAGGGTGGTCGTTATATCGAGTGTCGACTGTACTACTCATTTCTGAACGGCCACCAGCTTGATTCGATAAGCTGTCGTGGGTCATTTAAAGATTTTGTGATGGTCTCGTGCCGTAAGGAAATAACATTTTTCAAATTTTCGATTATATTTAATTGCAAATAGCGGAATATAAGGTTTAGTAATAATAACAATTTTCTGTGGACTGTGTTTTATTGCGACGGTGTTATTGTGATGTCGCCTGCTTTCTGTCAGCGTACGTTACTGTCGCCTGATTTTCTCCAGTGTGATCGTGTGTGTGTCGGAAACGCGACGAGGAAGACGTGTCTTGAGGAGCTGAGCGTCCGTCGTTTTTATATTTTGGGTTCATTAAAGATTTTCTTTTATCATTCTTAATTGAGTTTGACGTACGGAAAATTGTGGCCCTAGAGGCATCCTTCCAATTACAAAAAATATTCAAATGACGTATACACCTCAGATACGCCATTCGTACTGCAAGGTTTGTATTATTGGAATTTTGTTTTTTGTTCCAGTCTCTCCCACAAAAGCTGGGCTGGAACAGAAATAGACAATGGAATAAGTCCAGTGTCTAGTCATAGCGTCATTTATTTATTCCTTTTCGTCCAAAATTCAATCAGAAAGTTTTTGCCCTTTTTCTTCTGAATCAACAAAGGAAATTCCCGTTTCTTAGGCCGGGACTACTCTATAAAAGTTTTGTAAAAGCTCTTTGATAAAATTTGAAAACTTCAATCAATAAGGTCACTAGTTGCATTTGCTCGAATTCAACCGATGCGGTTATTGGTTGAATTTTCAAATTTTATAAGAGATGTTTTATCAAACTTTAAAAAATAGTGTAATACCGGCCCAAGTGCAATATTCACTGAGATATTTCAATTCGAAATCCACAATAAATTTGAAAATAATGGACGACACTTTTTTCGTTCTTCCCCAACTTTTCTCTAATCTTGAATTCGAATATTTCAGTGAATATTGCAATTAGAAACGTGGAATTTTTTTTAGTTATCATCAGGAGAGAGAGGACAACAACTTTATAATTGGGTTATTGAGCACTGGGTGTCCGTGTACTGTAAAAAGTAACTTTTTTATTTTTAATAGCTATACAACATCAATTATATATCTGAGCACTACACGTTATGTGGATACTTTTTCCAATTGGAAGTATGCCTCTAAGATCAACTGTTCGTCAGTAAAATGCCGTACCTCTTGTGTGCTGTGCACCCTGTGCAGTTTATGGGGGGGGGGAAATTGATAAAAATTCAGCATTGATGACAGAATTAATTTCAAAGTCGATGAAAATTCAGAAATAATGGAAATGATAATTAAGGAATGGAAGAAAATTCAGAAATAATGGAATAATTAATTCTGAATCCATGAAAGCACATAATTTAATTAAAGGTGGAAAAAAAATCTAGAATCGATGGAAATTTAGAATTAATGCAAGAAATAATTACAGAAATGGTGCGGGAAGTCTCCAATAACTTGTCGCGAGTGCGGGGACTGCTGCGACCGCTACTGTCACACACCCCTAATAGGGGGCTCTGCTTGCAATCTACACTGTACGTTCAAATTTGCAGCGGTTGGATCGATTTTGAAGCGTTAAACTTATCAATTTTAGGGTCAAATCTAAAAAGTGAGAACACTTCCTCATATTAGTTTTTCACGGGGTGGCCGATATTATCCACTCTGTATACCATGGAAACCACCAAAACGGGGCGTATCTGCTTTGTTACTAATCGTGGTGTCCTCACCCGTGAGTTCGTCAGACATGTGTCGATCATCTACCTGATTGGTGAAGAACATGAATGACTTCGGGTTCGAGCTAAGCAGAAAACTGGGGCCAGACTGGAAACCTGTTCATATCTCCGTCCAGCATATATACTGCGATCGTGATGGCATACATGGGTGCGAGGCACAAAACAGCCATCGAAATCGAAAACACCCTGCAGTTTGTCCACGACGGCCTAATTGAATCACTAAATGTAAAAAGGGGTAATTTTTTCAATTTTTATGTCTTGATAGATTCGTACAATAGAGACGACAAGGCATCGTTTTATGATAAAATGGGTCTAGTCTCGCCTCAAGATGCTGAGGATAAACGAACGTTAAAAGTAAAAAGGTGTCTAGTCCAGGACATGACTCCTTTTTACATTTAGTTCTCAAGGTGTCAGTAGGGTTTTCTGTTGAGTACCTTCATAAGAAGGTTTTCTTCCTTTACATCGCTTTTGTTTCTTTGTTTGTTGGCTAAGGAATGTTGTTATTTGCCATTAATAAAACGTAGTCGTTAGTGAATCATGGAAGTAACATCAGACTGTTCAGACTCTTCTTCGTGCCAGGAGGAAAACGTCTCGACTGAGCAAAGGAAACGAGGAATGAGAAATACATCGTCTTACAGACGGAATTTTATTAAGGATGCCAGACTCAAAGGAAAAGCTCATATTAATCATGCTGGAAAAGCAATTGCTAAAAAACTTTGCCCATCGTTGAGTGATAATACGTAAGTATCCAATTCACAGAACTATATTCACATAACATAAGTATGCAATTCACATGAGCATAAGGTCAATTTCACTTGGAGTAAATTAGGGTGGTCTATTTGAGTTTTGCATTATCTCTAAATTAGTGTTTTTTAATCCATTTTAAATTAATCTTCTCACAACCAAAGAAATCTTCTCACAAGCTTCTACAGCTGGTTGTCGGTAAACTTCACTGATCGTTTAATAGTATTTTTAGCGTTGGGGAAAATAAAAGAACTTCGGACAGTTGCCAGGACAGCAACTAGAAAACAGTAATTTCAAATTCAAATTTCCTTTATTTTAAATTAAAGAAATTTGAAATAAAAGAAAATATAATATAGTAGGCAAATATAAATAATGGCCTTAATGGGAAATTGATTCAATTGCCCTCCTAAGAGCATCCCAGACATGTTCTATAAGGTTTAGGTCAGGAGATCTAGCTGGCCAATTCATACACCGAATATCCTCACTTTCCAGATAATCGCTGACCAGGTGAGCCCGATGTGGACGAGAGTTGTCGTCCATGAACTGGAGCCGAGGACCAACTGCACCACTGAAAAGTCGAACATAGGGCTCTAAGATCTCCTCTCTATACCTCCTAGCAGTCACGGACCCTCTTCCGTCCAACATGATGCACCAAATGTGATTATGAAGCCTACCCAGACCATGACACCTCCACCACCATAGTGGTCCATTTCCCTGATGTGGGAAGGATGGTATCGGGTACCAGGCTCTCTCCAGATGAGTGAACGTCGAGAATCAGCGTCCAGGCTGAATCTCGACTCATCTGTGAAAAGCACGGTGCTCTACTGAAGTCTGGTCCAAAGCTGATGTTGTCTGCACCATGCTAAACACCCTCTCTTGTGCGCTGCAGTTAGCGAGACGCAAACAGCGGGTCTTCTGGCATAAAGCCCTCTCTCACCGAAGCCTTCGGGTAACAGTAAACCGTGAAACTCGAGTTCCAGTGGCGGCATGCAGCTCACGTGAGAGCTGTGATGCTGTAGCAGTCCTGTGGCGCGAAAGTACAAAATAACAATCCTCATTGGTCGTCGTGGCTCTTCGACGACCTTGTCCAGGTCTTCTCGATATGGATCCAGTGTCCTGAAACTGTTTCCACAAATTGCAGGCGACACTGAGCTGTGTAGCCACCTGCACTTGTGATTTCCCTGCCTCCAATCTACCGACGATTATCCATCTCACTCGTCATCCATACGTTTGTGGCTACTTATTTTATCTGATAAAAAAATGTACCAAACTCTAGCGACAAACACAGCGAATATCGCAGAGGAGTACGAGCACACGAATCGTGGAAAACGCCTCGTGTCCTTCGTGGTCACAGCTCCACCCAAACGCACGTGTACGCTTGCGTATTCGACACTGAATATTTGCATACTTCTTCGGTGGCATTATTAGTATCTTTATTTCAGTACTTTTTATATATGTACTCACACACACACACATCTCCTTATCACTCATTTTGTATCCCTTCCGCAGATACACAATTGCATCTTTTCTCAATGTCGATTTTTTTTTTTGATACTTTGGTCCTATCACATTCAAAGATGTATTGTATTTTTCTCCAAAACTCCCTCAGAATATTCTCGATGTATTCACATTGTGAACTGAAACCTGCTTCTCACTTTTCTTACTTTGTGTAGTTTTGAAACTTTACATGCACATGTATATGCTTTGTATACTCCCTTGTAACTATGGGTCTATGGATCTTGCGACCACAAGTCACACTCTTTTTTTCCTCTATAATTACTCACGGACTAGAAAGTGCGTAACGCTTCCCCTAGCCGTTTGCGCTTTACAAATAACTTGTCACTGGGTTTGTTTTTTTTAAATCTATTTTCATGTAAAAATTGTGTATTGTATGATACTTGGAATGCAACGGACTACCATGTGTACTCTTCTCCTAGTCACTACACTTGTATCCATTCCACCTTTTTTTTCAGTATGTCATGTATTTTTACACTATTTAGTAGTGTCAGGTGTAATTTCTTGTATAGCCAATTTTGCAAGCATACATTTCTTTTCTCCTGTCCTTGTTTTGAACTGTACGTGAATTTTTATTTCCCAGCAGCCCTTGCTTTTAACTGTACGCGTGCATTTTTCGATACGATACTTTGATTTTTCACACCTTCTTGACTCTTCCTGCCCCTGTCATAGTCTTTTTACCCCGGCGGTGACCTATCGGTTAGAAATTCTTCGGAATATGGACTGGATCGCCGTTTCGGTTAGTAATAAAGGCGACGGCAATGAGAAGATGTAAATTTCATTTTTAAAGACATGAACATTTTATTTACACACACGGACAAGTTATACGCGACATCCATACTCTATGACGAAATACAATCAACTGATTAAAACGTTCGAAAACTCTCTGGCGATCCGTTGCTAGGTTACCATCCATCGCAAGGCGAAAAACGCTACAACGAGAAAACGTGACATCGTGACGTCACAGAGCATCGTTTATGATCGGTCACTACACACTCCCCCCCTAGTGTCAACGAAATTTGTGGTCGAATATCTGTCGGGGAAGTGGACGTGACGACCGGAGCGAGTCACAGTTGCTGGTACTGCTTGTGCTGGCAACGCTGTACTGGATGGCTGAATGGGCACTTCTGAAGGTACTTTAAAGCTATCGCCAAGGAAAGCTGGAATCAAACGATCAATGGAGATCCTCTTGCTTGCCCCATTGATGTTAATGTCGAAAAATTTTTCCCTGCGATCTTTGACAGGAAACGGGCCTTGATATGTTGGTTGTAAGGCAGGATGTGGTGCGTCGTTGCGTACGAAGACATGCGACGCGGATTGCAGATCACTAGGAATATACGTCGGCGTGTATCCGTGAGTTGTTGTAGGCACCGGCTTCATTGAACGCATTAGCTTTTGGATTTGATGGACGAAATCGGATTGTATAATGTCTGGTGTTTTCGAAAAATACTCGCCGGGCAACTGCAATGGTGTTCCGTACAGGATTTCTGCGGAAGAGCATCCCAGGTCTTCTTTCACTGCTGCTCTTAGACCCAGTAGAGCGAATGGAAGAGCATCAACCCAAGCAGGATTCGATTGAATACGGCATCTCAGGGCAGTTTTCAGCGATCGGTGTTGTCTCTCGATCAGCCCATTTGCTTGTGGATGATAAGCAGTCGTTTTATGATGTTGGAATCCTAGATATCTGCTCAAGCTTTGGAAAAGCTGGCTCTCGAACTGTCTGCCCTGGTCGGTGGTGATCCTGTGCGGTATGCCGAATCTTGAAAACCAAGTGGCAATTAATGTTTTGGCGACTGTTTCGGCAGTTTGGTCTGGCATTGGAGAGGCTTCGATCCACCTGGAGAATCTGTCTATCATCGTTAGGAGGTACCGAGAACCTTGGCATAATGGTAATGGACCAACTATGTCAAGATTGATATGCTGAAATCGGTTGTTTGGTACCTTGAATTCAGCCAGCGCGGATCGAGTGTGTCGGTGAACTTTAGAGCGTTGGCATGGAATACATGCTCTAGTCCACTCACGACAGTCAGATCTAATTGAAGGCCAAACAAATCTGTCGCTCAGCAGTTTTGATGTTGCTCGGATGCCAGGATGTGATAAGCAATGCAATGATTCAAACGCTCGTCGTCGTTGAGAAATTGGTACAAAAGGCCTTATTTTTCCGTTTGACACATCACACCAAATTTCGGCTGTTGCGTCAGGAAGGCTGAGTTTTTTCAGTTGTAAAGATGATACACTAGAATTTAAGATGGTTTTGAGATCGTTGTCATTCTCTTGGTCAGCTGCGAGTTGCACATAATCTAAAGGTGTGGGTACAGAAATGGCCGATATTCTAGAAAGAGTATCAGCTGGAATATTGTCGACACCTTTTATATGGAGAATTTCTGTTGTGAATTGGCTGATAAAGTTCAACTGTCGTAGCTGGCGTGGTGAGCACTTTTCTGGTTTCTGCCTGAACGCATACACCAACGGCTTATGGTCACTACAAATGCAGAACTGTCTTGCTTCTAGCATATACCTGAAGTGCTTGACAGCAGAATAAGCTGCAAGTAATTCTCTATCGTATGCAGAATAACTTCTTTGTGCGCTTGAAAGCTTCTTTGAGAAGAATGCAAGTGGTTGTAGCTGCTTATCGTCAGATACTTGATGCAAGGCGGCACCTATAGCAAAATCACTTGCGTCCACATGTAAAACTAATGGTGATGATGCTGAAGGATGGTGCAAAAGAGTGGCATTAGCGAGATGCGTTTTGCATTTTTCAAATGCTTGTCTGGTCTCAAGAGTCCAAGGAACTGATGTCTTGTCATTCTTCTTGGTGCTGGACAAGAAGGAATGAAGTGGTGCTTGCACAGCTGCTGTAGATGGTAGAAATCGCCTGTAAAAGTTCAAAGTTCCTAGAAATCTTCGAAGCTGCTTGATGTTTTCTGGAAGAGGAAATTCTTGGATTGCACGAACTCTGTCTGGGAGAGGCTTTGAGCCGTGTTCATTGACCAAATAGCCCAGGAAGGAAATTTCCGGTACATTGAACACGCATTTAGATGTGTTGATTGTCAGTCCGTACTTATCGAGTCTTTCAAACACTTCTCTAAGGTGCTTGTGATGTTGTTCTGCGTCATGGCTGGCGATGAGCACGTCATCAAGATACGAGAAACAGAAGTCGAGATTGCGTAGCACCTCGTGGATGAAGCGTTGGAACGTTTGTGCAGCGTTTGAGAGTCCGAACGGCATGACTACGAATTCAAACAAACCAAAGGGAGTTATGATTGCTGTCTTGGGAATGTCGTCGGGATTTACAGGAATATGATGAAATGCTTTGACCAGATCTATTTTAGAGAAAACTTTACATCCATGCAGATTCTGCGCGAAGTCCTGTATATGTGGCACTGGGTAGTTATCCGGCACAGTAATTCGATTCAGACTTCGATAATCACCAGTTGGTCTCCACTCATTCGGTCCTTTTGAAACCATGTGCAACGGGGAAGCCCAGTTTGATTTCGATGGACGACATATACCTTGGTCCAACATCATCTGGAATTCGGTCTTGACAATCTTGAGTTGAGCTGGGTGCAATCTGTGTGGCTTTGCGAAAACAGGAGGACCTTTAGTTTCTATGTAGTGCAAGGTATTATGGGAAGCTTTCTTCGAAAACGGACGAGGTCTCGTTAATTCGGGAAATTCCTTCAAAATTTCAGTTATAGCACTATTCCCTGAGATTGTTTTAATCGTTGTCGAAGGTCCATTGTAAGTAAAACCTTTACATGTGAGAGAAGTGAGTGGATCTATAAGTCGCTTGTTTTTGATATCGATGATGAGTCCGTAGTGAGCAAGGAAATCCGATCCGATAATTGGTCTCTCAACGTCAGCGAGGGTGAAATGCCATTTGTAATTCCGCCGTAAGTTCAAGTCCAATTCCAGGAGTTTCAAACCGTAGGTAGATATACGGGAACTATTTGCAGCGAAAAGCTCAAAAGTTGTCGGTTTGCCGTTGCCTTTGTAAGGTAAAATTGATATATCAGCTCCAGAGTCAATTAAAAACTTCATGCCGCTTTTCCTTTCCATAATGAACAAATGGCTATGGTGAAGACTGCTATCGCCGCCACCGCATGCCGTTACTGCGGGGGGCTTGGACCGTTTCCCTGACTATTCTGAGCGTTGTAAGCACAGGGGGACTTGCATCTGAAAGCTTTATTTCCGAACCTGCTATGATAATAACACACTTTAGGGTTTTCATCGGAGTCTCGATATCGCGAGCGATTCCTAGAACCAGAATAACGTCGGTCTCGACTGGAGTTTCGATAGCGGTTCCGGCTATTCCTCGGATATTTGCCCAACTGCTCGACTCTTTTAGTCAGCTCCGAGATTTGAAGTTTAAGGTCTCTTAGCTCCGAGCAAGACGAGGCTTCTGCTACATGACCGTAATTGGGTTCGGTGAGCTCAGCTGCTCGATCAGCTAACTCGGCTAGCTTGTCCAGTTCTTCACTGCTAGCTGCTAACACCGTTTGTATACTCTTTGGTAGCCGTTGAAGCCACAAATTTTTGAGGAAAGTCTCATCGCTAATTCGCCCTGTCGAAAGCTCACGCATTTTACGTAGCAACGTACTAGGCTTCTGATCACCTAGGGATAGGTCTTCTAACAATATCTTGACCTCTTTCGCGGCTGAATGTTTATACACAGCGAGAAGTCTCCCCTTGAGTTTCGAGAACGGATCCGATGCGGGAGGATCGAAAACAATGTCACTTACCGTTGACAAGATCTCCACATCTAGGCAGTTGACTAGGTAGTTATACTTAGTTCCTTCGGCAGTAACATGGTTGATCTTGAAGGCAGCGTCAAGCTGGACGAAAAAAAGTTTGATCTTGTCCTTCGAGAATGTCGGCAGTTTCGCGTGGACAGCTTGAATTCGAAGATCGCTCTCTTGCTGTTCAGCCATGGCGATAAGTTCTTGGCAGGTTCGGGATCACGTCCGGGTCACCAGTAAAGGCGACGGCAATGAGAAGATGTAAATTTCATTTTTAAAGACATGAACATTTTATTTACACACACGGACAAGTTATACGCGACATCCATACTCTATGACGAAATACAATCAACTGATTAAAACGTTCGAAAACTCTCTGGCGATCCGTTGCTAGGTTACCATCCATCGCAAGGCGAAAAACGCTACAACGAGAAAACGTGACATCGTGACGTCACAGAGCATCGTTTATGATCGGTCACTACAGTAAGTAAGTACTTTTTATAAAAAAAAAATAGGCACAAATGTACAAATTCTCTTAATTTTGCACATGATATAGCAATGGCAACGATCAAAGGAATTTGAATATCGATATCTTTGTGATCGATATATAGGGGCCGGATAAAGCCGTGCGAAAGCTGACATTGGCCAGGTCAACTGGGCTGGCCCCGTCACGAATTGGCAAACGTAGGGCTTTTGCAGTAACATATATACAGGGTGTCCCATCAAGAGCGTCCAAACTCTGCACAGCCAGATTCCTCGCTTGGAATACATGTGGATCTTCCAGCAGGCCTTGCGATGGCCAACCAATGTACGTCAGATGTAAATAATTTTAGTTGTCAATAGAGTGACCGGGGGAATTGCAGGAGCAGGTCACTGAGGCGTGTGGACTAGGGCACCGGCGTTTGGGATTGTGAACCGCTCTTGAGCTTGTCGCTGAACGTGGAAGTGGGGGGGGGGGGGTTGATGCTGCAGGTTCGTATTCGCAATGATTGAGTACTAGGGGTGCCGCTATTTTTATAACTTTTTATTCGCTAGCAAGTATCCGATGCTTTTCTTTTTCTCATATATGTATAATAGCTGTGATGAAGCATACCATTGCTGTGCTGTATTCTACAAGAATTAAAAACTATACAACGCAAGATATCCTCGCCATGGCCCGTTAATTTAAACGATATTCATATTCGACACACAAAAAACCATAAAATATTTATTTTGTTCAGGAATATATAGCATTAGGAAAATAATAAAATAACCGATATAGAGTTCTTTTACAAACATAAACAACACATCTCAACTGGTATGACAGAAAAAAAAATACACTGAAGTGGAGCATGAAAATTAAAAAAAAATGTAAGGCATCACACGTTGTTCATTTCGATGCTGTAAAACGATTTTACACCAATAACCGGTTTCCCTTTCAGAAATGTAATTGGTATAGTTTTGTTTTTATCCGATAGATAGCAGCACGAGTCAACTAAAATCTGTTTCTTAAATGTTTAATGTAGAGTATAAGTTAAGTTTTTATAGGAAATTTCCCTCCTACTGTATTGCTATTTTTTCTTGTGTTTGCGAGTTGGCTAATTATTTCTCCTATTAATGGCGCCAATACGCTATATTGTTACTGGATTTCACAAGCATTAATAGTCTTTCTTTCTTTCAAACCGAGAACAACTTAGGTCTATTGCTATCTATCGGCAGGGCCGTCTCAAGAGTATCACGGGCTGCCGGGCCAAGTGGTTTTTCGGAGGCCAGGTAAATCCTAGAAAATTTCAACCGGATCTGATTTTTGTGAGGCCCCCTCTTCTGTTGAGGCCCCCGTGCCCGGGTAGGCCCATACGTTAAGACGGCACTGTCTATGGGCAATTTACTACCTAGTGTGTTGTGCCGGAACTGTAACTTTCTAAATGCGTATCTAATGTTGTGTCTGATTATCAGCGCTGCCATCTGTATTTCAGAAGTGAGTGAAGTGTAATGATTGAATGGCATTTGTACCGTTTGCACTGCGGATTTAGAGTACAGAATGGAGAATATTTTTCATAGATGAGTGTTAAATTACAGTAAAACCTCTCTGTTGTGGACACCAGTGGGGATAAAAAAATTCGTCCGTAAGAGAGGGATGACCGTTGATCAGGGGTTTGAAATGCATACTCTTATTATATAAAAGGGGAAATATTATTTTTTGGCCTGAAAAGAAGGATGGCTGCATCTGAGGGTGTTTGCTATGAGGGACTTTACTGTTATAATATGAGGCAACTCTATCCGCCTTTTCCGGCTGGAGGACGAAATGGAGATGCCGGCCATATAGACGTCAATTTATATCTTATTACAGCTTGATTGCTGATATTGGTATATTCTAGATTGGATAAACTCAATTCCTGATTCTATCACATACAAGACAAAAATTATTCTTTGATTATTTGTATAAGGACTATTACGATTACGGACTGATTATCTGTGGATGATGCTATGATCACAATTTTTACTCCAGATTCTTTATTATATATATGTATATCGTTGTTTGTTATTTTCACATAAATTAATAAATTTCCGGATACACCCATCCCCCGGGAAAGCTTCGATATCTCTCTGAGATGGGAAGCGGGGTAGTGTCCGGTCCTTCAATGTTCAATGTATAATATGAGGATATTTATGATGGGTCATCGACTCTTCCAGAGAAAACGACGATACCTTTCCGTTTGTCGATGATGTAGAAGAGGAATGGATGGTCAGCGATGAATTCGATTTGGGGCGGTGGGGCTACGGGCATCATACGAGTGACGATGGTGGCTTTAGTGGCCGCGGCTGCTTCGCTGCCTTCTTCGTTGACGTCGATCAACGACTTGTGGAGAACCGAAGAAACGCAGAGTTTTTGCTCCGCGTCGGAGTCATTGCCTATTCCATTCAGGTCCGCTGTTCCGGCGATGAAGATATCCTTGATTCCGAGTGTTTCCAGCGTGTCTCGAAGCTGTTTCTGATACTCGAATTTGAACTTGGGTATGACCACTCGATTGACGGTTATATTCCGTAGGTTATCACGGACTGCGCAAAAGGTCTCTGAAGTCATCTGTAGATCCGGGTACTGATCGCGATTCTTCGGCAATGCGAGCAGCATGCTGATATCTCCGCCTTTATAAGGCATCTCGAGGAACTTGTGGTCGGTTCCGGCGATGGTATCGCTGAAAGGGAATTTCTGCTTCTTGAGCTGCATCAGTTTGACCTACAGTAGAGGAATAACGAGATTAAATCCAAATGAGAAATGTAGCCAATTGAATATTTATAACTATCACGTACTAACGCGTTTTGAGTAGTTTAAACTAAGGTGCCTATGAAGTCCAAATGCCAGAGGAATGAATTCATTCCAGCTGACTTTTTCTTTAAGCTCTTTTTTTCCTTAACGCGAAACTTATTGTAACCCTACGAAATAAGTTGTGCTGGTCCCGAAATATTTACCACGCATAAATTTTTATTTACACACTGTTAGAATACAGTCGAATTAGAACGAACTTACAACGAACTCCAAGAGACCGGAGAAATCCTTTCATTACAACGAAATTTCGTCATAAAGGAATTCCATGTTTATGCATCGTTCCTAGGTAAACTTAACTGGAGGATTAGAAAAGTGTTCGTGAAAACGAGAATTTCGCTATAACGGTATTCGTTAAAACGGGATTTGACTGTACTTTAAATGCAAGTACAGCAGAGCAGGGAAAGTCGCAACCTTTTTCTTGGCATATCCTCAATCTTTTTATATCAACAATCGTTGGCATATCCTCCAACACAAACCGTGCTTTTCTATTGGCAACATAGGCACCGGAACCTAGAGATTGAGGCCATTTGAACAAACCCCCCCCCCCCAATAAATTTCGACACATGTAAAAAATATATAAATATATATGTTACTGCCAAAGCCCGAAGTTGGCCAATTCGTGACCGTGCCAGCCCAGTTGACTCGGATAATGTCCGAAATTCGGGTTTTGCCGGATCCCTATACCGGTCCCTATGATTTGGGATCATCGTCACGTTTGCGTAGTTTGGTGTGAAAATTATGGCCATTTACAATATAGCCATGGTTAACTACACTCGTGTGCAAAATTAAGAGAATTAGCACATTATGTCGAATTTCTGAAAAAATAGTGGACAGATTTTAATAAAATTTGGTACGAACACACATTTATAACAGAGAAAGAGATGTACTATACAAATTCATAGTACGCACGCATGATTGTCAGTAAAAGCTCATCGTTGCAGGAATGTCCAAAATCCACATTGCGGGATCGAACCGAAAATGAGTCTAATATGGAGTATGGTCCCCTCTCACAGTCAGACGGCATACTGGACACGATGCAGGTGAGGAGTCTCTGTGGCAATCGGTCCCATACCTGCAGCAACGCAGTTTTTAGTTCCGGGATGGTTCTCGGAGGGGGATAACTAGATGCAATTGCCCTCCTAATAGCGTCCCAGACATGTTCTATAGGATTTAGGTAAGGAGATCTGACTGGCCAATCCATACGCCGAATATCCTCACTTTCCAGATAATCGTTGACCAGGTGAGCCCTATGTGGATAAGCAGGGCAGGTCTTAGACCTAGTGGCGCCCGGTGCAAAAACAGTAGTCAGCGCCCCCCCCCCCCAGAATAAAAGTGGTTAAATTAAAGTGATATTTCCGAATGATTTCTTTCATATTTATAAAACTCATGAACTTCATTTGAAATTATCCCTTTCAGACCCAGTACTAAGAAAGAGAAAGAGCAGGCAAACACACACACACACACACACACACACACACACACACACACACACACACACACATCAGCTAAAGCACCGGGCCCTGCAACTTGGCCAGGCCCGTAACTATTCTGAGGCAACTTGGGCGGTCAACGAGCCGAATCGGGGGGGGGGGGCGCTTGTAACTCCTCCTTTTTCTGTGCTGCTGCTCCCGAGAAAGCACGCTATGGTCCTGGGGAAGGGACAGTGCTGTCTTAAGAGCATCATGGGCCCCCCCCCCCGGTACAAGTGGTTTTTCTGAGACTCTACCTAGTAAATTCTAGAAAATTTTAACTAGATCTCATTTTCGCGAGGTCCCCTCTACTCTTGAGGGTTCCGGGGGGGGGGGGCGTGCGTTAAGACGGCACTGGGAAGGGGTTGTTTTTTCTTTTTTTAACCACAGGAACTTTCAACGATAATACACAATTCTTGAAGTTTGAACTGATTAAGAAGGGACCAACTCTGAAATGGCTTTAGGGCGGATAAATCACTGCGTCTAAATCACAATACAAAAAACTTGGTGTTGCCATTTCATATTTTCTCACTGTAACCGTAACTGTTAGAGTGACACTGTTGTTTTCCATATCATTCTTGAGCGCATACCTCAAAATACCTTATGCCAAAATTTCATTCAGTTTCTGTGAATGGTATGATGGTTATGGGCCCATATGTCGGGATAGTTTTTTTATAATCACCCTGTATATATGTACGGTTTGTTAATATTTTCCACACACACAAGATGTTCAGGTGTATATATATGTACGGCTTGTTAAAATTTTCCACACACACAAAGATGTTCAGTTGTGTATGTATATATACGGTTTGTTAAAATTTTCCAGGGCACTGAGTGGAAATCGCAAATACGACAGAGCCTGGTCGAGATCGGTTTGTCCAATTAAATCTGATAGATTTCACTGTTAAATACTCAAGTACTGTATTGTTGGTCTTGTCATGGGTACTCTCTCTAACACCCCCTCCGATTTCTTTTTTTTTTTCTAAACAGTTTACGAGCACATTATAGGTACGGATATGAATTTGATTTGACATGGAATCATACGTCACCTTCTTTTGTCCGCTGTTGGCGTTATAGAAAGTGCCATCATAGGTGAAATCCTTGTTGAACTGTACCTTCCACGTCCCTTTAAAATGAATGGCATTGATCAGGATCAGCTTCGTCAGCGGATTCAAAGGCTCTGAGAAGATATCCTCGATTTTCCCATTGGTGATTTCTGAGACCCAGCTGTTGATCTCGTCCTTCGCTGCGTCGCCGTCATTCACGAAATCCAATGTCCGGACTTGAGCTCGATAATATAAATCCATGTCATCCACGAACGTGTCTTTCAGGGGATAGTCGTCCTGAATGAATAACCCGTTAGCCACTGTGAGGTTGTAATCCGCGTTCCGTTTCAGGTATGTGTCCATCATATTCCGGAAAGCACTCTTTAGATCGTCGTTCGATAGTTCGTTATCAGTGAGCTTCAAAGCTCTCTCGATCTGAGCGGATGAGAATCCCGCGGTTCCGTCGTAAATCATCGCCACAGCAGCGTATATACTGAAAGGGGACATGAAAAAATTCCCGTAACCTGGCATCAACTCTCGGCCCAGACCAAATCCGAAATCGTTGATGCTCAAGCTTATGGGAGAAATAGACGACGGACACTGGCCATTGACGAGAACAAATCCGACGGACGCGATCACTATGTGGACAATAATCATCGTTAGTATCTCGCCGATTATAGAGTGTAGACGTAGAGCATTCAGTAGACTGTCCGCTCTGTATCTCGAATGATATTTTCCACTGGATGGAGGACTATAATCAGTCCTGGCATTTCGAAAATTTCATTAAAAATAGAAGGCCTGTTTGTTCAGCTTGTAGCCGAAGGTGCGCATCGCGTGAGAAATAGTCCGTACATGTTTATTGTTACGATCTGGACGATGTAGAATTTATACGTTGTCACGCAGCTGTTGGTAGTCTGGTGTTAACGATTTCCAAGCCAATTAGTTCTATTGCTTCATCTCTTTCATTAGTTCTTAGTGTTTCTGATATTACTGTCATATAATATAAAAATATTTAATGCTTTTAAGATGTTGCCTAGATGGTAAATATGGTACTGCCATCAGAACCATCCTTACCAGACGCAGGGCCCGGTGCTTCTCAACAATTTCGTAGGTCTAAAAATCTTTAGCATCCCCTTTGCTCCGATTTTATACAGGGTGCTTAGATAACGGGGCGTATGACATTTTACTGGCGAACCATTGATTCTAGAGGCATACTTCCAATTACAAAAATTATCCAAATTACGTGTAGTTCTCAGATATGTCAATCGTGTTGCAAGGGGTTGTATAGTTATTAAAATAAAAATAAAAACTTCTATATACTCCCCGAAAACCCAGTTAAAAAGTTGTTGCCCAGTCTCTCCTGATACCAACTAAAAAAATTCCACGTTTTTAAATGCAATATACAGTGAGATATTCGAATTCGAAAAACGGAGGAAAGTTGAGGAAAAACAGTATTAATTTTTATTTTAAGTTAATTAATTTTAAATTAATTTTTATTTTTAATTTAAGTGCGGATAAACTGTTTTACCATCATTTAATGCTATTTCTCTCTTCCTGGGGGCGGCTCTACTTTCCATCTACACTATAAGTTCAAGTTTGCAGCAGTTGGAAACTTCAAATGTAAAATGACATCGCCGGTCTACACAGAACGAATACCGCCAATTTCGGTTATAGCGACCTCGGTTCAAAGGAATCGTCTTCTATAATGTCAAAAATTCATTGTAAATTAATTGTCAAAATGCTAATTTTGAAATATTTATAAAAAGCAAATTTGGTTCTCAAACAGTGATATTTTCCCGAAATCATTCTACCTGGAGATACGACGGATAATAAAAATGAGTTCCAATGACACCTATCCGCAAATTGCCAAACTACGACAATTATCCACACTAAAGTTAGTTGCCTTATCTAAGACAACCGCAAGTTTTATGGGCAGTGTAATTTTATTTCATCATAATCATGTTTGTGTTAGTTTTATTTCAGCACGTTTTTATTTTCTCGGGGGGGGGGGGTAATTGCTCTTATTTTGCGGGTTGCTGTATTTTAATTATATTTGACATCCATATGTTTAATGGGCATTCTCTTTTCATCCACCTCGTTGGGCTTTTTGCCTGTTGTGGCAGTTGTATTTGTATCTGAAAGACACAAGGGACTTATTAATTAAATATAAAAATTTGGGAAAACATTTGGTTCATTTGACGCTCATGAAGTCGCAACACAACCACAGCTCGGGAATTTAGTTAATAACGAGAGATTGTTGTTTTGTATGTGTGTGAGAAAGAGTATTAAATGACTGACACCTATTTCTCTTACACTTTTATCGGACTTGCAATACTTGAATTTCCCAATTCACGGCGAAATAGTGAAAATGCGTAATGGTGAACAGGTGTTCATGTTTTCAATCTGAAATCATTTGACATGAATTCTCGTATCGCAACCAAATTCTTACAGAATCTGCTTGAAGTTATTCCTGAGAAGCACGAAAGCCGCGTTTTTGATCTGCTATATACCATTTTTTCTTCAAGTGTTTGTCGTTCTTCTCACTCTTTCAGGTCATACCTCCTACTTACTTTGAAACCTTACAAGTACGTTGTGATACGCAGTACACATATGCATTTGCGTTCGTTCCATTTTATTCTAAAAATTACTCATATCAAGAAGTTTTTTGCACTCCACCCCAAACTAACTTTACGCATTTTTATCGCAGATATCCCAGAGGAAAAAATTGCGCATTTCTAAATGTTACTTTCGTATCCGCGCTGTTACAAATTGTGGTGATATCACCCACGAGTTCGTCAGTTCTGTGTGGGTCATCCACCCCATTGTTCAGAAACATAAATGACTTCGGGTTCGTTCGAGCTGACCAGAAAACCGGGCAAGACTGGGAAAATGTCTCCGTTCACATATATACCGCGATCGTGATGGCATACATGCGTGCGAGGCACAAAACAGCCACCGAAATTGAAAACGCCCTGCTGAAGGCCTAATTGGCTCCGACTTGCAGCGCTCTTTCAAGGCTCTTTTGAGAAATTCTCTGGAAAATGCGGGATCCAAATTCCGTTTTGAGGAGTGAAAATACTCTTTAATATAGAGTTATTTCTCACTGTTAAGAAAATGCCCCTCTATTTACTAGAATACCCTTAGAATTTTGGGGAGAGGAGTGATCTCTTCGAAATTATAAATCCGGATAACACTGGTCCACCCTGTGTTTATAAAAGTGCATATATGGTGTTTCCATAACTCCCTTTGCGCATAAATGCATTTTTCTGGCGAATCTTTGATCCTAGAGGCATACTTCTAATAACACTGGGGTTTGCCAAAAGTCTTTTGGAAATTCGTGAGAATCGAACGGAATGTTGTTGGTGAATGATATCGGTGTCGTTTGGACATCACCGAATTTCGTTATGAATGTTAAATCCTTTTTTTCCCAGGGGATTAAACGTACTTTAACCAAGCGAGAAAATGAACCTTTCGCAAAATGCCGTTTTACAGCATTTCGCGGATAGGTGGCACTGTCATTCTGGATCAGTTTTATTATCCGTCGTATCTTCCAATAGAATAGTTTCAGGAAAACATCCCTGCTTAAACCATACTTGCCTATCATAAATTTCTGAAAATTACGATTTTTGACGATTAATTTTGTGAATTCTTGACGTTATAGCCGAGGCGTCGTCACAACCGAAGTCGTTAGAACAGAAATTGACGGTATTCTTTCTGTGTAGACCATGGGTTTCCAACTGGTGTTCCGCGACAACTTTCTTGGAGTTCCGCATGATCAAATGTCACGAAATCCTAAAACATCCCGGAACCCAAATAGCTTTCAAAGAAGAAAAGGTTACTAATATTCGCAAAACTGGGCTTTATTTTGAGTTTTAACGAGATGGTGGCTCTTACAAAATCAGCAGATTGGAACACCATAAATCAGGGAAAGAAGCGTTGTCCGTTAGTTATATTGCTGACGTCATTTTTTTTTGACCAAAATTTCTCCCTATTTTGAATTGAAATATCTCTGCGAATATTGCACTTGAAAGTGTGAATTAGTGCTTGCTGCCCTGGGAAGACAGGGCAGCAAGTTTCTAATCGGGTTTTTGAAGACATGGTGCTCGTATAAAAAGTTATTATTTTTAGTTTGATAACTACAAAACAACATGAATCTGAGTTTCCCCCGTTATTTGGATACTTTTTCCTAATTGAAAGTATGTTTCTAGAATGAACGGTTTGCCAGTAAAATGGGACAAAAAGGGGAATTGATTAATCGCCCTGAATTCAATCACACAGCTAAGTGATGTTTTACATGCAATATAATATATATGTAGTATATAAACTGAAGAGCCAAAAAAACTGGCACAGGCATGCGTATGCAAATAAAAAGATATGGAACCAATCAGAGTACGGCGCTGCGGTCGGCAACGCCTATATAACACAACAAGTGTCTGGCATAGTTGTTAGATCGGTTACTGCTGCTACAATGGCAGGTTATCGAGGTTTAAGTGAGTTTGAACGTGGTGTTATAGTCGGCGCACGAGAGATGGGACATAGCATCTCCGAGGTAGCGATGAAATTTGGATTTTCACGTACGACCATTTCACGAGTGTACTGTGAATATCGGGAATCTGGTAAAAAATTAAATCTACGACATCGCTGCGGCCGGAAAAAGATCATGCAAGAACGGGACCAACGGGAATCATTAAACGTGACAGACGTGCAACCCTTCCGCCAATTGCTGCAGATTTCAATGCTGGGCCATCAACAAGTGTCAGCGTGCGAACCATTCAACGAAACATCATCGATATGGGCTTTCGGAGCCGAAGGCCCACTCGTGTACCCTTGAAGACTGCACGACACAAAGCTTTACGCCTCGCCTGGGCCCGACAACACCGATATTGGACTGTTGAGGACTGGAAACACGTTGCCTGGTCTGACGAGTCTCGGTTCCAATTGCTTCGAGCTGATGGACGTGTACGGGTATGGAGACAACCTCATGAATCCATGGACCCAACATGTCAACAGGAGACTGTTCAAGCTGGTGGAGGCTCTGTGATGGTATGGGGCGTGTGCAGTTGGCGTGATATGGGACCCCTGATACGTCTAGATACGACTCTGACAGGTGACAGGTACGTAAGCATGTCTGATCACCTGCACCCATTCATGTCCATTGTGCATTCTGACGGACTTGGACAATTTCAGGACTCTGACAGGTGACAGTACCTGTCACCTGTCAGAGTCGTATCTAGACGTGTCAGGGGCTGTCACCTGTCAGAGTCGTATCTAGACGTGTCAGGGGCTGTCACCTGTCAGAGTCGTATCTAGACGTGTCAGGGGCTGTCACCTGTCAGAGTCGTATCTAGACGTGTCAGGGGCTGTCACCTGTCAGAGTCGTATCTAGACGTGTCAGGGGCTGTCACCTGTCAGAGTCGTATCTAGACGTGTCAGGGGCTGTCACCTGTCAGAGTCGTATCTAGACGTGTCAGGGGCTGTCACCTGTCAGAGTCGTATCTAGACGTGTCAGGGGCTGTCACCTGTCAGAGTCGTATCTAGACGTATCAGGGGCTGTCACCTGTCAGAGTCGTATCTAGACGTATCAGGGGCTGTCACCTGTCAGAGTCGTATCTAGACGTATCAGGGGTCCCATATCATCGTACCATATCATCATCCATACCGTAAGCATCCTGTCTGATCACCTGCACCCATTCATGTCCATTGTGCATTCCGACGGACTTGGACAATGCGACACCCCACACGTCCAGAATTGCTACAAAGTGGCTCCAGGAACACTCTTCTGACTTTAGATACTTCCGCTGGCCACCTAAATCCCCAGACATGAACATTATTGAATATATCTGGGATGCCTTGCAACGTGATGTTCAGAAGAGATCTCCACCCCCTCTTACTCCTACGGATTTATGGACAGCCCTGCAGGATTCATGGTGTCAATTACCTCCAGCACTACTTCAGACATTAGTCGAGTCCATGCCACGTCGTGTTGCGGCACTTCTGCGGGCTCGCGGGGGCCCTACACGATATTAGGCAGGTGGACCAGTTTTTTTGGCTCTTCAGTGCATAATGTAGGCCGCTCACTTATTTTTCAATATTTTCCAGAAAGCTCATTTTTACTGATAAAATTTTATTTTTTCCCGTTTTTAGGTTATGGACAAAAGCAACAAAGAAACTCATCATTTTTTTTTTCCATGGTCCATTTCTTTTTTGCAAAGTATGGACGTTTAGAGTCTGTAAGTGACTGAAAATGCTTGCGTGTACACAGAGTTTTTTGATGAGCAAAAAAGAGAAAAACTCCCTATATTATATTAAGGTAGGATTTTATTTCATAATATCGGGATGTCAAAATTCTGTGCGCAGGCAAACAAACAGGTCCGGTGCTCACCCTTCTCCCCCCTCACAACCTAGAGAGCCTAAAGCCATTCCACCAAATCGATGTTCACAGAAAAAATTAGGCGTGTCTCGAGGCCCCCCCCGGTGACGGAAAATGGAACTTTTTTCGAAAACGCTTGTGCGGGTCACCCAACAGTAACAACGACGAAAAAATGGGACTGCCGTTCCCCCTTCCCATACACTACAGAATAGGTAGCGATGCGCTTCCCTCCTGGTGTCGAAAAGTGGAACTTTACTGGGAAAAATATTGTGAAAACTTTTTCTCGCATTCTGAATATTCATATATTCTAGGATCTGCCAACTGCTACAGATCTTCCGTAGTCTCTACTGACGGCCGCACTCAACTACGGAGTTACGGGAGATAATCTCGATGCTACAGAAATGGTTTATTCTACTAATATCATCTTTCACGTTACATTCATATTTTTCACAAAAAATTCATATAACTTCATAATGTGAATTTATGAAGAGCAGAAGCCAACGGAAGGAGACCAGCGACAGCAGCATGAACAGTGAACGACTCAACCAGCAAAGGCTCTGCCGTAAGCCAGCCTTGTAGAGGTACCAATACGCATGTATGTATCGAGGTTATTGTCGTGGAACGCTCTCGAAAAAGGGAAAAGTAGAACCGCAGAGGTGCCGACACGAAGCTGAAATTTGACCACTATATTCGGGACTCAAGTCCTTATGCACGAAATTGGAAATGCGTTTCATTGTATATTCATTAATTTTTCGAGGGGGGTATTTTAATCCCCCTCCTGAAATTTATTGGGGGGGGGGGGTGGCATAAGCATCCTCGGCTCCCATGATCCGGTGCCTGTAAGTAAGTACTCTTCTGAGTGTAGTCCTTCCTTTGCATATGAAAGTAATTATGGTTATCTTTAGTTTTAAATACTAGATGGACAATGTAAGACAGATAACATAGCAAGAACACATAATCTTTATTTGGTACTTGCACTGGTTCTATGGATCAGTTACTCTACCAGAAAACAGGACGAGTCCATTCCTCTTATTGACGATGTAAAACAGGAACGGATGGTCAGCTATGAATACATACGTAACCACGACTGAGTCTATAGACTTATCAACAACCTTTGCGACTGTCGCTGCGGCCGCTTCACTTCCTTGCTCGTTGATGTCGATGACGGCTTTGTGAACGACAGACGACACGTACAAGCTGCCCCCGTCGCTCATTCCAGTGAGGTCAGCTTTATCGTCGAATATTTTCCGGATCCCGAGAGCAGTCAGAGGGTCTTTCAATTCCCTCTGGTATTCGAGACTGACTTTCGGGATGACGACTGTGTCATATATGTTGGGCTTGAGCTTGGCGAAGACATTGCAGAGTTGGGACGCGCTCAAGAACGTGCTTGGGAAGTCCTCAGCACGGCTTGGCAGGGCCACCAGCATGACGATTTCCTCACCTACATAAGGAAGCTCTAGGTACCTGTATCCGGTTTCTTCATAATAACGACAAGGGATGTTGTTCCCTCTCATCATTTTTACCTGAAATATAAAAAAAAAAGTAGTAACTCCATTTAGCACGTAGTAATGAACTAATGATTACTAGATGGACTTTGCTCTCCTGCCGCATTCAATCACCTCCCCCCGTTGGACCTGCTACTTATCATACTTTGTACATTTCGGCTAGTAAAAGTGAAGCCTGAGTAAAATAACCACTCAATTGCCAGTATTCCCACTTCCGATTTGAGAAATACATGACAGCACATCACGGGCACGTAACGCGCCGCAACAATAGTCGATGTACCCCAATTTTCGATGCTCTATGAAATAATCATTTCATTTTTCTGAAACAGAAATCTATGTGATATGTATAACACAATTTCGCGCATAATACTAGATACGCACGTAGACTTCGAGGTACTATACGTGAACAGAGCAACATGTGATGTACCACTATTCGTAACGCATTATAACACACTATGCACCACAATACGTGTCATCTCATAGGGCAATAAGTTACACACTACAAATACACGATACCTTATAATACGCAATAAAGGAAGGACAAAACACAAAGCAATATAATGTGAAGTGCACCGCAATACACCTAGCAATACTCAGTAGAATGCTGTACGAGACATCACAATACGCACAGCATTCCAATATGCAAACACCAAACATGGCGCCCGCTCTGTCCCTTGTGGGATATAAGCAGGCTACCTTGTGCGGCTGAACCATGCTGAAAAAAAAACCACGCAAGCCACCAAGACCACGGGCCGAACGCCGGCGCCGGCCGGTATTGCGTGATCGGACCTCCGACCCATGCAAAGGACCGCAAAAACGAACGCCAAATATATCCCCCCCCCCTCTGAAGCAGATTACCTAGTGGCTGGGCCATGCTGGGAAAACTCTGTTGATGTCCGGGCTCGGCAGGCATCCCCGGCCCGTAAGCCACAGGACCCAACCCTACCGAGACTCCCATCGCTTCCGGCAATCACACCCCTCCAAAGCTCCCGGAAACCCCTGCCGGTCGCCAAGGAGCAAGAGACCGACAAAAACATCCCGGGGTATCCGCCTTCATCAACGTACTCTGTCCCCAACCATCAGCCGGATGACTGATGTGCGACACCCACTCCTCCTCTCATCTTGTCCTCCGTTGGAAGGGTTTTTTCATAGGCCCGAATCTGAAAATAGAGCATGAAAAGAAAAGCAGGATACTTGTGCAAATGCAGGTCCAATGAACTATAAAGGTGTAAATGAATTTATATCGGAAAAGCGACAGAGCCTGGGCGTGCTCGGTTCTGTACTGTACTTTACTATACTATAAAGGTGTAAGTGAGTATTATTGATATTGATCAATAATATCACAAGACTGAAGGAGCTGGGGGTGGGGGACTTCGTTGCCAGTTAGAGGCATATTTAGATTTGGATATTATAGTCCTAATGGTGATCAAGTTCGGAGAAATTTCAAAGTTCACTTGAACATAAAAAAGTTCAAAGTTATAAAAAAAGTTCAGTTGTACCACAGCAGATTCACCGGCGGTATACATTCGAACACATGAATGTATATTCACGTATGAACATATATTGACGAAGGACAATAATTATGGCGTTTCGTATAGAAGTTGAGAAAGTATGATATGTAATTTGATTATACAGTATAAGCAGGTGTCCGTATACAACGTCAGAGTTTTTGTAACAGATGGGCTCTGGGAATGATCTAGACATAAAGCGATGCTACGAGACGTATGATGTAAAGAGTACATACATGATAACGATGTAAACATTGTATAGTACATAACATATGTGTAGTAAATATGCATAAAATGAGATGAAATACATGTAATTATGAGTATAGGACAACATACACAAACTATGCATGATTCAATAATAAAAATTCAATCAATAATAAAAATTCAATCAACAGCATTCCGCTATGCAATACACCCCCATGCCCCATACAACACAAGACGCAACTAGAGCGCATGCGCAATAAAAATTTCATCGTGATTCCCACGTTCAATGGGTTTCAATCTCTCACGCACATTGTTTTCCGCTGATACAGTTGCCGCTACTATTCAACTCAGAGAGAAACCCCAGAAATGATTTTTTCATTCCCCCCTCCCTCTCCGCGTAGGAGGTAAGCGCATGATGCAACAATAAGTGATTATGAAAATCATCGCGGATCCCGTGAAGCTCTTTAAGATTGTTGGGAAGAGAACACACTTTGGTGTTGTCATTATAGACCTTTAAACAAACAACCGTTAAGACCGTAATAACGTTTTCCCACGAGTGTTGAATTCTTTTTAAAATGACGGATCAAAATTCTTGAATTATTATTTTTTTTAATTATGCCGGATCCTGTCTGGTATGAAAGGCGAACTTGGCCAATGGGGGTTGTTCGGTTCCCTACACATACGAGCACTGCACAGAAACGTAACCCGAAATCACTGCAGTTTACGATTTTATGTTGTGGACGGAAGAGGAGAAAATACATGTTAGGGTAAATATATATAATGATAAATATTTTATTATACATTAATTGTCATACCTACCACCAGTGCCGTAACTAGACATCCCTGTGCAAGAATTTGCACATTTAGGACCCATATGCACCCAGAATGGCTCATTTGAGCGCATTCTGGGCCTTCCCCCCTTTTAAGTGGGTCCTGTGCGGGTGCACCTGTTGCACCTGCCAAGTTACGGCACTGCCTACCACAATCGCCTTGCTAAACGTGAACATGCATAATAACCAACGTCATTGGTAAATTTGATAAATACTTGAAATTTATCGCTTTTCTTTTTTTTTATCTGTGATTGCACATAATGCCCAAGTGTAACTGGTGAATTTGATAAATGTGTAAAAATTCCAATAAGTGTAGTGTGTGTGTGATGAATATAGTCGGACCCCGATATAATGATAACAAATTCTGCGATCGTACCCCGATGTAATGATACAATTGAATGTATGAATTATCATGTACTAGCTATAATACTCGGCAATGTGTTCGGGTTTTCTTCAATTAATGCAAGGAATGGAAAAGCGACAAACCATTATAGAGGAATAAACTGTTATACATAATACTGGCAACATTAAAGATGTGACAAACCGTTGTAAAGTCATAATTCATCTTTAAAACGCATTGTTTGAGAACCACGGCAACCAATGTTTCATCACGACATGACTCTCAGGTACTATGCATAATCGCCGGTAACAATGTGATTAATTTAGTTAAATTTATCAAACTTAACAAAATGCTCGGTAATATATATACGGCATTTCTGCAATTCGAAAATTACATATAAACATACCACCGTATTGTACGGGTGGTTTTCTGTAATTTTGGCCGTCCCAAGCCAATTTTGACAATTTCTTTCGGCTAGAAATTATTACTTTACTTCAATTTGACATTTATTTCAGCTGTAATTAGCAACTTCACTTGGTTCTTTTGTGAAGGGAATTTTCTCTCCTAAATTTTTTTTGTGATATTCCGTATTCCTATGGAAGAAATACGGTCAGCTTAGGTATTTATCGTGTTGTGTGTATTGATACTACCGGATACTACTTTTCTACAGGAACAAATTTCACTGGCCGAAGGATGTGCACCTGGGAGGAGGGTCTGGGGGGTGGGGTGCAGGTGGGTCTGGTGCCCCGGGCGATGAACCCAAAGGGGCACCGCATTCACCCTTTAACTGCTTCTTCTACATTACAAAGGGAGCCAAAATGCCGGCTTGACCCGGGTGACAAAACATTGACACAGGTTTGCAGTAATGCATATCGAGTGCTCACCTTTTTCGTTTTACCACCACTCTTGCGGAAAATGTCATCTTTCGTCTTGCTCTCGTCGAACTGCGTCTTCCAGGTTCCCTTGAAATATATGGCATTCACGAGCAGGAGTTTCGTCTCACCAGTCAGGCTGGAAAGTATCTTGTCTATCTTGCCGCGAGTGATTTTGGATACCCATCCATTTATAGCGTCCGCGGCTGATTCACCATTACGAACGAAATCAAAATGCATGACTATCACGTCATTTAAAGCTTCCAGGTCGCGTATATACTTTTCCTTCACTGGAAACCCGTCCTGCATGAACAGTCCATTCGCCGTCTCCAATGTGTAACCACGACCCGCATTTTCCAGATAATTTCTCAAAAGCGCCTTGAAAGAGCGCTGCAAGTTGGAGCCAGTTAGGCCGTCACGATCTAGCTGCAGGGCGTTTTTCATTTCTTCGGCTGTTTTGCCCCTCGCACCCATGTATACCATAACGACCGCTGTGTATATGCTGAACGGAGATATGAATAGGTTCCCAGTCTGGTCCAGTTTCCTGCTCAGCTCGTACCCGAAGTCGTTTATGTTTCTGACCAATGGGTTCTGACCGGATGATCGGCACTGGTCCGATGAACTCACGGATGAGGACATCGTGATTAGTAATAGAGTAGATCCGGAAAGTAGCACGTTGAAATCCACCATTTTTGTTGTCCGTGCTATATTTGGATGGAAACGAGTTAAGTTAGTTCGTGGTGAAGTGAAACAAGAAAAAAAACTCAACTTAAGTATTTATTTATAATATAATAGATGACGATTATGAAATGCGTATACATACTGCACGTCAAAAGGTATGCGTCAGATTTTGGCGGACTTGAGATGGACGTCAAACTGAAAGAAATATGGTCTATTGTAGAGCGAACACACTGCTTTCGTTGTTCACGATAGTAGACTCCTAAAGAATTTTGTCAGAATGTGGTTGCGATATGAGGTGTCACCCTTTTATATGGATTTCAGACTGAAAACATGAACACCTGTTCGTCATTTCGAATTGTCATCATTTCCCAGTATATTGGGAAATTCTGTTATGCGATTATGAAGCAAAAGCCGAAGAGAGAAGAAAGCTTCACGAAACAAGTTCGTATCTAAGATTTCTTTTTTTTTTTTGGGAGATGGGAGACACGTGTGGGTTTTGCCGCTGTCGTCATTGTGAAATTCGATGATTTGATCAATGCTTTTGTTGAAATATATCGTTGCTCTCTCCGTAGCGTTTAAACTCTCTTCGTGTTTTGCTTCTTTCAACTCTTTCTTATAATTCGGCAGTCAGATCTCTCCTCTCATTTCGAGAGAAACTCCTTCACTAAAAGAATTTTTCCTTCAGATAGAAGAACGCCGGAACATATGGTCAGGGTGGAACTCGTACAACCAGATTTATTCCAGCTCTTCTCACAAAAATTGTATTACGTTACTTGCTGAGGATTAAAAAGGTGCCGAACAATAGGCTAACAAACAATGTTTTTAATGCTCCGAAATATATACATGGCGAGCAGAAAATACAATTTGGCTTGTAAATTTGTGGAAAATAATTGACAACAGTGGCTATTGTTTTTTTAAATACTCAAGAGATCATGATCCAATACATTGTTCCCGATATTCTGAACTCAATTAATATCGGTAACATGCAAAATGGCATTCCCAATATCCATAGCACTATATTTTGACCCCACTATAGACAACTCTTAGAAGTAATTCTGGTCTTGAAAAATGTCTCACTCACCGCAATTTTCTACTTAAATTCAAAAGAACACTCATTCGGCCCGTTTTGGTACAAACAGGTTGTACATAAATGGGAGGTTCCTTGCAATCAATCGGCAGGTTACGTGTACAAGTTGCAATTCCACTTGGATCTTCCATTTGAGATCTAGACTTGTGTACTAATAACTTGCTCAGCTTATAACTCATTTATGCGCAAATATTTCGGCACACCCAGTTGCACAATTGAATCTGTGGTTTCGAAAACGGCATGAGAGAGTTCACAAAAGCTAATTTTCAAAAATATAACAAAAACTGATTTACAGACAAATTTTCAGTTAGACTCAAGGGATTTTGCCCCCACCTCCCTCCTGATATTTATTTCAATTAAGCATAAAATTGCTTTTTTAGGTCACAATAGCTCTTACCGAAAGCCTGGAAAAAACATGCAAAATGTTGTTTTTTTTTCGAAAATTATGGCGTGAAAAGAGTAAATACCATTTAAAATTTTCAATTTATACAAAATTAAACCAATCAACAGAACAAGGAGTATCTACTAAACATATACGATGGAACTACATTGAAGTATGATAAATACAAACGTGTGTTTGTGAAAGAAGTAAGGAAATTCAAAAGGAATGGTGATGACCAATAAAATTCTAAAATTAGTCAAACCGCTAATTATTGGCGCTAATTATTTTCTCTCTGTTGACGTCGGTCACCAAGTTACACTTCACTTCGCTCATAGAATCATAGCCTATTTACGGTACGGGACAGGATAGCAGGCACGTGCCTAGTATATGGTAGACAGATCACGCGACTTTGACCTTTGAAAACCAAACACACCCCGCTTCCCATCTCATTGAGATATCGAAGCGTTCCTGGAGGAAGGGTGTGTCTGGAAATTTTATTAAAAATCTCAGAATAATAAATAAAAATATTACATATAGATTGCACATATAAATTCACATATAATCAATGTTCGTCAATGGACGTATCATAATATACGGAGGAAGAAATTAAAGAACTCCGAAAGGTATAACCGCCAGATCACGCTCATCTTATAGTAAAGAGTTGATTTGAATAATCGTAGTATCGCCAACACTAATTAAGATTGATTGTCTCTGGAATATAATCTCAATTTACAAGTTGATTAGACATTCGTCAGTACAAAATGTCGATAGGCGCAACGTCGCTTGGCTCTCAGTAGATGAGTTTCAGCGACGAGGCCGCAGATCGTATATTCTAGTAGGGTCCGGGCGAAAGCACCTAGCTGGTACATAGTCGTCATCAGCACCTCGTTTACGCTTCGTGCCAACCCATTTGGTATGGATATGATGAAGATTTTTTGTCCAGGAATTGGATCAGCTGGCGAAGTAGGCCGAAGTTGATTGGGCTCTGAAATACGCGTCGCTCCCAGCAAAGCTTTCCATTATCCGAAATATGGCCGAAATGGAACTGTTTAGTGTGCGGGCAGGAACACAGATAATGCTGTAATGTCCCGACTTGACCACAAAGACACTTGTCATTGTTGGACTTTTTAAAACGTTCTAAATATACTGGTAACGGACCATGCTCTGTAACTATAATAATCTTTTCGCGCGACCAAATGAAAGGATGCCAGCGAACATGCCGTTGGATACTATATGCGTCCTTCTGGACGTTATGATCCCACTGTGATTGCCACTTTCGCAACAGCTCACTCTTTAATTGGTATTTGGAGTGGCTGCGTGGCAGTAAGTGTTGTTCCTCTGTGGTCGAACTAGTGGCATCCTTGGCCAGACGATCAGCCATCTCATTACCTGCAATTCCTGTGTGAGCTTTAACCCATATTATACGAATCGAATGATGGGGGCAAAGTAGCTGTCGAATCCTACGAATATCCTGATGTGTTGAGCGGGGATCGCAGATAGCTTGAAGGCAAGAAGCGCTATCTGAATGTATGACCACCGGGGAGCTATGTTGCGAGGCCCAGATGACCGCATTCAAGATTGCATACGCCTCCGTTTGGAATATACTTGTGCCCTGCGTCAGACGACTACTCCAAGTCTCTTTAAAACTACATCCGATGAGTCGAGGACTACGTATGCACATGCCGTTGCCTCCCCGATCCGAGAGCCTTCAGTGAATATCCGTACTGTCTCGTCGGTGACCAAAGATCCCTTCGAGGAACCGGTAGAGTTGAACCACGTAACCTGTAGAGGCACGATGTCAACACTTGGATGATGTAGCCACTCCATGCGCTTCTGCTCATATTGGGTTGAACTGATCGGGTGATCATTGATCTGGATGTCCTCCCCGAGATGCAGAACTGCTGTCCGACGTGCTTCATACTCCATGAATAAGCTAAGCGGTGGGTTCCCCGTAGCAACGTATAGCACGTCGTTAGCCGTGGTAACGTATGCCCCCGTTATATATAAGAGGAAGGGTCTCTGCGCCACATCCAATGTATATCGCATCTGCTGATTTCTATACCACACAGCACATCCATATGAGAGCTGCCTCTGTGCGACCGTTCATGTATACAGTAGATCATGCGACTGCGAAATCGAGTCAAATCCTGATAAAAACCGGGACATCTTGAAAAAAAAACTTTTTGAGGGTCGAATTGTAAGGCAATGGATAGAATAACCAATTGACTCTGAAAGCCTGGGCATTGTATGTTTTGGTTCAGTGTTATTCAAACTCCTCTCATTGCAGGCGGCTGGAATCAATTGAACATTTTCGCGAATCGGTATAAATGAGGGAAATAATTTGCGAATATAGACGAAAATAATAAAATAAATATGAAGAGGAAAAATTTCATAACCTTTTCTGTATAAATATTTCATAACTAATATTTGTTTAAAACAACAGTATAAATATTTATACTTTGCTTAATGCGAGAAACACCGTTAAGCTGGGACTGCTGCCACCTATTGAAAGAAAACAAAACTATCTTTAATAATTCTTGAAATAAAATCGTTGTTGGTTTGAAACGGATGTGCTGCATGATAATATACGACATATTGTATAAAACTATAATTTTTTTTATTTATATGATTATATGATACCATATCATACCAGTGTAAATTACATGCGCCAAAATACAGGATACTATTGCGGCAAACATAGTAACCGATATTTTAGCGCAAGAAATTCACACATATGCATCATATAAATAGAAATAAAATTTAGTTTCATGCTTTATGTGGTTCATCAGTTGCTACACATCGGTTTCAAATCAAAAACAGTTTCATTCTAAGAATCATAACAGATAGATGGCAGCAGCATTCCTAATTAAATTTTTTTTTGGCTTTTTGGCCACCTCAAGCTTTGTATACAGGGTATTCTGTTAATGGACCGACAAACTCAGAGGGTTGTTAGTAGGCATCAAGAGGCAAACGAAAATTGCAATGGAACATGGCGTCGCAAACCACGTTGAGAGGGTGAAAATCGCGAAAAACGCGTGCAAGTTTCGACGTCACGCTGGAACGACAAAAAAGTACAATATATAATAACTACAAAAAGAGTTGTTGGAAGTGATGGCCGCTGACGTCATTGCACAGTCTACAACGACGTAAACACGATTCCCCTTTCCTCGGTCATCTCATATTTCGATGGGAAATCCACTCGCTACGGCCCTGACTGCAAACCTGGGTCCGTGAAAGCTATAATAGTCATGATCGAATCAATAGTTATTTGAACATTCCATAAAACTAAATCCTGTTTGTTGTTTCTTTACTGATACCGGTGAGTCAACTTTCTCTGCATAAATATTGTAGACAATTTCAACTGAAAGCCAGGGTGCATGCATAACTTCCAGCCCGTGAAATTTGTTCCGGTAGAAAAGTGTATGTATCTCCTAGGAGGGCAGAGCGGGGGCCACGGTTGGTCTGGAGGTAGTAAAGTGTCAATACACACAACGCGATAAATACATAGGTTGACCGTATTTCTTTGATAAGAATACGGAATATCGCCGAAAGAAAGCTATGAAAGGATCGTAATGTTGCCAGTTACAGCCAAAATAATTGTCGAAGGTAGGTGAAGTTGCCCTTCACAGACAGAAAAATTGTCAAGGGCAAGTGAAGTTGCCACCTATCGCTAAAATTGCTCAAAAATCACCAATCACGAAAAATGATGGTTGCTGAAAGGCAAAATTTAACTCACTAAACTAAAGAGTATATGTTTGACAAAAACTCTCACTTCTACGTTTCTCTCAGTTATAAGACGATTTTCTGCACTTTCGGTCGAAGGTACGGGGAAATAATAGTATTCGCTTATACGTCTCTCTCACTTGCACGTCTTTTTTCCTTGTTCCCTTGCAAAAGAAAAAAGACGCGTAAGTGAGAGAAGTGCAAGGGAACAAGGACAATCACTCTTCTGAAGAGTGATTGCTGAAATATACAAAAATAGTCGTTTTTAGCTGGCTGATGACAAATTAGAGAGGACACTCAAATGATTGTTTCTGAGAATACCCAGACGTTGCGAGTCACAAAGAAACGGGTTTTAATTGTTTGGAAAAGACGGCCATATTTACTTTCAGAATTTTTTTTTCTCAATGTTTTTAGTGTTATTCCCCATAGTGTGGGAAAATTGATTGCAAGCATTTGGAGGGTAGAGGTCTGCCTATAAGAAATATATATATATATATGGTACACACACGCAGTACTCTATCAGCCCTTTCAATAATTAACATTGGAATTTTCTTTCGTTGTGGTGCTTTGCTTGCTGACTGTGTCGTATCCGCCGTTCGTAATGGCTTTTTACTATGCCATTACGAACGGCTGTGTATGTAAGCAGTGTAAACCAGCCAAATGAAGTTGCTGGTGCCGAACAGTCGGTTCCAGCCAAATGAACGTAATATGCTTCTGGTGGCTTGAAGTCGACAAGAATCGCCTACCGGGGCAATTGTGTAGTTAATACGATAACTGACCAGATGGAAGTGAATCAGCACTCTGAATAGAGGCAAAAAAAAAAAAAAAAAACCAATAATGAAAATAACTATGTAATGTAATGGATCAACAGATTCAGACCGTTCTCGTCCCTAGAGAAATAAAACCTTTGTTCGAAGATGAGTTGAAGATCATCAGTTTTTCATGAAGGTTGTATAAGTAGACGACCATAATAACCTAGGATCAAATCACTCCTTTATTCTACTAGTAAATACAAAATGGTTCACATATTACGAACACAATGCACAAAATATGAGTGAATGAGACCTGTTAGGTGTTATGTTGACGGTTCTATGGATCAGTAACTCTGCCAGAAAATAAAACTAGTCCGTTCCTCTTGTCAACGATGTAGACCAAGAAGGGGTGGTCAGCCACGAATTCGATTTTCACCAACGTCGCTCCTACGCCGGCCACTTTCGTTGCAGCTGCCGCTTCAGTTCCTTCTTCGTTGACGTCCAAGACGGCCTTGAGGATAACGGAGGACACTGACAGCTTGCCGTGGTCGCTTATCCCCCGGAGGTCAGAGGAATCGGCTTTGAACAAATCCCGGATACCTAGAGCGATCAACGCATTTCTCAGTTCAGTTCTGTATCGGAGGCTGAATTTCGGGATCGCTACCGTGTCCATCATATGTTGTTTCAATTTGGCGAACACGTCGCAGAGTTCAGATGAGCTCATCGGTGCGTCTGAGAAGTCCTGATCACTACGGGGCAAGACCAGAAGCATGAAGATGTCGCCGCCTTTGTAAGGAAGCTGTAGGTACTTGTACCCGGTATTTTTGTCGTCGTGGAAAAAAAATTTCGGATAGACGTCTCCACCCATTTTCATCATTTTTACCTGAAACGCAAAGAAACAAAGAAGTGAATCCATCACTGGCATAGTAACGAAGAGTTAGGCATTAGACAAAATTAGTTTGGAGCAACTGAACCAACGGTGCTCAACGTTTAGGAGAGTGCACTTCATTGATGGTTTTCAAATGTGTAGCGGGCCACTTCATTGGTTTGAAAACATGTCACGGCCACTTAAATGATCTGTAAATACGGCCCGTGTCACATGGATGATCTGTAAATGTGCCACTTGTAACTAAAGTGACGTGGAACAGCACCGTAATCGGCTTAAGTGCTCTGGAACTACGCCGCAAACAGGGCCGGACTTTGGCAGGTGCGAAAAGCACAGCCGCACAGGGCCGCGAAACGGGAACGCTAGGGGCCGCAAAATGATTTGATTACATTTTAACATTAAAAAATTACCAGTGGGCGGAGTCAGCTTTTGTTCAAAGTCTGATAGTAAAAGGGGGGAGAGAAAGGATGTGTCTTCTTTTTTGCTCGAGGTTGTATACGATTATCCTTACAGCGTAAATAACAGAGAGGAAACGATAGGGTTTTTCGCCTCCTTCTAATTATTTTGTGGTGGAGTGGGAGACGCATTTATCAGCTTACGAGATCGGAAAAAATATTCTTCTTGAAAATAGATGGCAATTTCTAGAAGGTTTAGTGATTTCCAGTGCGGCAGTTATAATGCGGATCAGGAAAATTTTATGAACTGCTTAAAAAGTTGGGTTATCTGTAAATATGCCGTGCATTTCTCAAGTGATCAGTGTATGAGCTACAGGTCTTTCAATTGATTTGGAAATGTTCTTCTTTGTTCATTTTTACAAAATTAGGTTTGAAGTTGCGGGCCGCATCAGACAGCTCCTAGAGCCACATTGGACCCGCGGGCCATGGGTTGAGCATATATGATCTGAATATCAGTGTCAAAGGGAACATCAGCAACATAACGCATGCACTGAAGCGTATTTACGAAGAGGGTTAGCCACGGCAGCAACTAAATACTTTGTCAGCCGGGGCAAGCACTCATTTTGGTTCCCCAGGGGTGCCGAATTCACCCTTTAACTACTCCTTCTACATCAAACGGGGAACCATTCTCTGGGTCAAGAGCGCGTAGTACCAGATCTGCTCGCACCCCGCTCCCAGTTGGGCCCAGGGCTTAGCGGCTTATAGCTCAAGGCTTTTTCTTCTTCTTAAACGTACATGCATCTCCTACATATTCCTCTTCGGAATTTCTAACGAATAGGCACATGCCGGAATGTGGTCTGAGCGAATGAGTGGCCCTAATGTATCTATGTTGTAGAGCCGCGCTTGTTTTGTGTTCATACTGCTATCTGTCTTGCATTTGCTGAAGCAAAGATGGAATGCTAGAATTTTCATGTTATGCCAGTATCGTGTTATAGGTCTGCATAGCCCAGCGCTGCAAATTATGAGAGCCCGTGAATTTGAGGAAAGAGTTGTCAAGAAAATTAATAGAATGCTAGGAAGAAGGCAAAATTTGTCACTTGTGCCCAGAGAGAGAGAGACACTAGATCAATGAGTGACTCATAAAGTTTGCAAGCATGGGAGTTACCCTAGAGACCAGGTCCGTGAGTAACCAAAACAGAGGCCAAGAAATTTGCAATCATGTGAATGACCAAAAGAGTTTGCAATCATGTGAATGACCAAAAGAGTTTGCAATCATGTGAATGACCAAAAGAGTTTGCAATCATGTGAATGACCAAAAGAGTTTGCAATCATGTGAATGACCAAAAGAGTTTGCAATCATGTGAATGACCAAAAGAGTTTGCAATCATGTGAATGACCAAAAGAGTTTGCAATCATGTGAATGACCAAAAGAGTTTGCAATCATGTGAATGACCAAAAGAGTTTGCAATCATGTGAATGACCAAAAGAGTTTGCAATCATGTGAATGACCAAAAGAGTTTGCAATCATGTGAATGACCAAGAGAGTTTGCAAGCACGTGAGTGGCCGAAAGACGGACTTAAGTTTGCAAAAGCACCGTGTCAGAAAGTGACCAAAAGAGTGACAAAGTATGGGCAGGACTAGAAATCAGGACGAAGTCCAACATATCCACTGAAAAATTTTTGCCAAACTATAATAAGTTATCGATATTTGAAGGTGTGCGGACACAAATTTGACCTCGGGGGAGTCACTAGTCCAGTTCCATTGAGTGAACATAAAATTAATTCAGTTTCATGTAACATTCTAATTACTGTTCATTCGAACATGATTAGCATTCGTGTGCGCTCATTAAAGGTAGAAATATGAAGCACCCACCTGTTTCTTTTCACTGCCAGTCATGTGGAAAGTGCCATCGTACGTGTGGTTCTCGTTGAAAGGCGTCTCCCAGAAACCCTTGAAATATACGGCATTCAATATTATGAATTGCGTTGAAGCAGGCGGTGTTTCGGAAAGCATCTTATCTATCTTGGCGTTAGTGGCTTTGGCAACCCATTCATTTATTTCTTTCTTGGCTGCTTCACCACCTTTGATGAAATCAAACTGCTTGACTATGGCTTGTCCGAAATCTTCGAATTCGCTTAAATACTCTTTTTTCACGGGAAAATCCTTGTGCAGAAAAAGTCCGTTCGCAGTTTCCAAACTGTAATTGCCTCTCGAATTGTTCAGAAAGTTTCCCAGAAGGGTCTTGAAAGAGTTGTTAAAGCCAGACAAAATTAGGCCGTCGCGATCCAACTGCAGGGCGTTTTCGATTTCAGTAGCTGTGTTTTGCTTCGCACCCATGTATGTCATCACGATCGCGGCATATATGCTGAACGGAGATATGAATAGGTTCCCAGTCTGGTCCAGTTTTCTGCTCAGCTCGAAACCGAAGTCGTTTATGTTTCTGATCAATGTGCTGGATGATCCACACAGGTCTGATGAACTCACGGGTGTTGATACCAGGATTTGCAATAGAGCGGGTACGAAAATTAACGCGTTCAAGCACGGCATTTTTCCTCTGCTCTCTTCTGAAATATAAACGAGTGAAGTGAGATATATATAAGAACAAAATGCGCAATTGAGTATTTGCACAATAGAACAGAACGACTACAAATGCGTGAGTGTGCTATGCGTGGAATCGCATAATATTTGAAAAGGTTGTCAGATCGAAGGAATGCGATTTATTGAATATTCAACAGCGTTTCTGCTTCACACAAGTATACGTCAAAAATTTTTTTGTTTTAGAGTTGATTTTAGCAACACGGAATGCTGCGTTTATGTTCTATTTTTTAGATGATTTCTGATTGAAAACATGAACACCTGTTCCTCAATGATTTCACTGTAAATTAAGAAATTCATATATTTCGTTTTTGAAACAAAAGCATGAGGAAACAGGTGCGAAAGTCACATGCTTCTACATCGGTGATTCTATAAGTGAGGCCCACGTCCCCCAAGCGGATAATTTGAATTTTAAGGGGAGCAATTTGAGAACGAGTTTATTTTTTTGTTAAGGGTTGGAACTATTTAGAACTCCGACATTATTTATATAAGTTCAAATTTATACTTTCAAACAGCTTCTTTTGATGATTTCTTTCTCTTAATTTTTCTCCAAGTGTTTTCTTTGGAAGAGGTTTAAACACAGAGTAATAATAATATAGAGAGCGCGCGAGAGGTTACAATGTGAAGAAAAGATCGGAGTCACGTGACTCCGGTCAAAAGGCTGGTCAGGGAATCTCGCTGGCAATGCTTTCCTTATGGCTGTTGATACGACGATCTCCACATGCTGTCTTATTTTTGATTAGAATGGACAATACTTGTGCAGCTTTCGGATGTTCTGAACGGTTTAGGAAAGGGGGGGGGGCGGTATCCTTTCACAAGGGAATACTTTTTTGCTTATTTCCCTTCTTATATATTAAGAATTGGATATCCGAATTTCAGATTGGCTTTGGTGGGGGCATGGCCTAAAAAGGTTTGGGAACCACTACTCTACACGTTTAAATAAAGCAATTCTTTTCGCCACGCATATTCGAGTGAACAGTTGAAACGAAATCATATTTTAATTAAAATAAATACGTATATGTTAAAAATGGGACGTATGAAGATAGAGTAGGCATGTAAAGTTGTAGGCGCACCGCACTTTGAATACAATTTTTGGATAAGGTAGGACAGCGTTGAGAAAAATTGTTGTTACTGGAAGAGATGATTGCATGAGAAAACATCATCTTCAAGGACTGGACCAGAAGTAGATAGGGTGACAGGGGTAGTTGCCGTGGGGGAAAAACTTAAGAGGGCGGAAAATTTCCGAGGGCGGGAAAAATAAAAGAAAAAAAACCGAAATTTTTCGAGACATCTATGGTTGAAAGTAGTAGTAGACGGTACTACTTAACCGTATGTGCACCTTGTACACATTGCTCTACGGAATTTCTGACAAATCGGCACATGCCGGAATGTCTATTCTGAGTGTGATGTGTGGCCCCCAAGCAGGGTCCGCAATTAGATGCTTGGTCAGCCGGGGCAAGTACGCTTTTGTCGCCCCCTCATAATGTTGAAGGAGAGGTTAAAGAGTGAAATTTGCGTCCCCTCTAGTCTGGCGCCCTGGGCATCTGACCCGCCTGCATCCCTCCTAGTTGCGACCCTGCCCCAAAGGTACTCATATTGTCGAGTTGCACGTGTTTCCTGTTCATGCCGCCATTTGTCGTAGGGGCCCTACACATGAAGAACAGGGATACCCTTGTAGTTAGGTCAATGGGGCACTGCACATGAAGAGGGAGGAGGTCCATGTAGACTGGCCACAGGGGTCCTGTGCGTGAAAAAGACGGATAACCGTGTAGCCAGGCCACAAAGGCTCTGCACACAATGCAATGAATGACCGAGGACCTGTTGAGAATTGACATCACTACAAACGGATGCGTTGTAAAGGCCCGTGTCGTGAAGCATCAGAATCTCAATAAATATGTTTTGTGTGCTGCTATTTATTGTTTATAATGAGGCTCCGGGAGGAGCGGGTGAGTTCGGTCGCGGGGCGTAGTGTGAAGATTTGGGTGGTCTGGGAGGCTGTTGTAGGACTTGGCTGAGGATGTTTGGGTTTGGGGGCTCGAACGTGCTGGTGGTGCCGGGCGGTGATGCTGGGCTATTGTTAGGTTAGGAATGGGATGTAGGCATGGAGGCGAGAGAGTTGGCGAGGGGCACCCTGGGGTAGCTTCGCCTAGCTGGTACACCAGTAGGTTTTCCCGCAGTCTTATGACCACTATGCTTAAATTGCAATAGCGATAAAGCCTGGACGTTCACAGTACATTGTGTATTCTGCCATCTGTCTTCTACTCTCTGAAGTAAAGATGGGAGTGCTTAAATTTTCCTGTTATGTGTCAGTCGTCTCGCATTCGCGCCTCGAAGCTGGAAAACCGCAGAAAACCAACTTCAGCCGACCACCACTGCGCCATCAACGGGATTCGAACTTGGATCCTCAGGATGAGAGTCCACCACGATGCCCACACGACCGCACAGCGGCAGTAGATGGTATCAGACGTTACAAATTTTGCCAGTCAACATTCTGAGTGAACATTACCTATTATCAACTCATTCAATATGCTTTATCGATTCCAGCGGTGACACGGGGGAGGGCGGAGGAGATAACAACCCGTCCTTGTCCGACACAAACCCCAAAATGGTTCAGGTAAGCGTTTTTCAGGGAGAGGAAAGCTTATGTTATTTACGTTCCTCCGTTTCCCTTTTTCTGAAGTGGATCTGAAAATTCGCCCCGTCCCTAAAAAAGTTCCAAAAAAATGCGGCAAATAAATATATTTTTTTAAAGATTAATTTTTTCGTTACTTTATACATTTGCTTAATTTTTGGGGTGCATCAGCCATTAACAGAAGCCATCTAACTGTAAATATCGTATTCCGTCGTTTCTTGAGAGAACGAAAAGATTAAAATTCAGAACTCACCGTGGAATGGATTCGAAAATATTTGGATGACGATAACCAAGTAAAATAGTAATCAGCAATTCTTTTTACACTGGGAGGTATACGAAGAGCAGCAGCAAACGGACGGACACCATCAACCATCAACAGCAGTATGAACAGTGAACGACTCAACCACCAACGGCTCTGCCGAAGGCCAGCTTTGTAGAGGTACCAATACGCATGTATGTATCGAGGTTCTTGTCGTAGAACGTTCTCGAAAAAGGGAAAAGTAGGACCACAGAGGCGCCGACACGAAGCTTCAAGTTGTCCAGTATATATGGGACACAAGTCCTTATGCACGAGAGGGGAGGTCCGTTTCCTTGTACACTCATTGCCATAAAAATTTGCGCACCCAGAAGAAATCGTCAAAATGAAACGAAATTTTACACATGTAAGTACTACGTTGATATAAGTAAGTGATTAGAAAATCGAAGAAAAAGGATCATTTACTGCAGAAAAAAGTACAGATGAACAGAAGTTTTAGTACTCTGTTGGACCCCCTCTAGCGCGAATGCACGATGCGATACGAGCGGGCATTGAGGCATACAAGTTCCGTATGATGTCCTGAGACATCTCGTTCCACAGTTGCTGTAAATGCGTTTCTAGTTCGACCAACCTCGTAGGGTGTCCAACTTGCCGTCCCAAATGATCTCAGATATGCTCGATTGGTCACAAATCTGGGGATAGAGCAGGCCAGGGAAGTGGTGGTAATGTGGCGGAGGCAGTCTTGTGACATCCTTGCTGTGTGTGGCCTATCATTGTCTTGTTGAAAAATGGCTCCTGGGAGCCCTGCCATGAGTGGCAACACATGTGGCTGAAGGATGTTATGGACGTACCGCTGGGCTGTCATTGTGCCATGGATCAATATTAGGAGTGACCGTGTATCGTAAGCAATGGCACCCCATACCATGACACCAGCTGTGGGAGCGGTGTGTCGCTGTACAGCGAAGGCAGGATTGAAGCGTTCACCACGGGGCCTCCACACACGAACACGATTGTCATCAATGCTCAAGTTGAATCTCGATTCGTCGCTGAAGACGACCTGGTTCCATTCCGTTGCAGTCCAATCCCGTCGTGCTCGACACCACTCCAAACGGAGGCGTTGGTGGGTGGGTGTCATTGGCAGCACACGTAATGGGGACCGCGATACCAGATGTCCTTCAGCCAGGCGCCTTGAGATGGTTCGGGAAGACACAGGGGCCCGTAGTGAAACTGCTGGCTGTGTCTGGATAGCGGCCAATGAGGCAGTTGGCTCTACGCGTGCGTTTCGGATGATGTGACGGTCTTCTCGACGACTGGTCTGTCGAGGGCGTCCTCTTCTGTCCACTGGTCCCAACACATCCTCACAGTAAAATCATAACGGCCTAGTTGACGAGCTACTCGCCGAGCTGACCACCCAGCTTCCATCATCCCGATGATTCTTCCCCTATCGAACTCTGACAACTGCTCATATGGTCTTCGACGGCGGCGTAACGGCATGTCTACCTCAGCATTTCCTTTGCAAACGATTAAATACACTCCAGCAAACTCTGCTTACCTGTTTTATACTCCAAGGAGAACGAAGTTCAACGCCCTCTAGTGGCATTACGCAATGCGCAATCACGCTGCATTTCTAATCATTTGCATATCTGCCCGATATGTACCTTCAGGCCAACTTTCGTTTCGATCCCACAATTATTTCTTGGTGCGCCAATTTTTATGGCAATGAGTGTATATTCATTTATTGTTTGGGGGGGGGGGCAATCCCCTTCTTGAAATTTATTGGGAGGGGGGCACAAGCATCCTCAGCTCCCGGGTTCCGGTGACTGTGAGTGGGAGTACTCTTCTGAGTGTAGTCCTCCCATTGCATATGAAAGTAATTATGGTGGTTGGCTTTAGTTTCAAATACTGGGTGGACAATTTAAGACGGATAACATAGCAAGAACACAAACTTTATTTGGTACTTGTACTGGTTCCCTGGATTAGTTATTCTACCAGAAAAAAGGACGATAAATATAGCCAAAAAAACTGGTACAGGCATGCGTATGCAAATAAAGAGATATGGAACCAATCAGAGTACGGCGCTGCTGTCGGCAACGCCTATATAACACACAAGTGTCTGGCATAGTTGTTAGATCGGTTACTGTTGCTACAATGGCAGGTTATCGAGATTTAAGTGAGTTTGAACGTGGTGTTATAGTCGGCGCACGAGAGATGGGACATAGCAACTCCGAGGTAGCGATGAAATATGGATTTTCACGTACGACCATTTCACGAGTGCACCGTGAATATCGGGAATCCAGTAAAAAATTAAATCTTCGACATCGCTACGGCCGGAAAAAGATCATGCAAGAACGGGACCAGCGACGACAGACGTGCAACCCTTCCACAAATTTCTGCAGATTTCAATGCTGGGCCATCAACAAGTGTCAGCGTGCGAACCATTCAACGAAACATCATCGATAAGGGCTTTCGGAGCCGAAGGCCCACTCGCGTACCCTTGATGACTGCACGACACAAAGCTTTACGCCTCGCCTGTGCACGACAACACCGACATTGGAGGGTTGAGGACTGGAAACACATTGCCTGGTCTGACGAGTCTCGGTTCCAATTGCTTCGAGCTGATGGACGTGTACGGGTATGGAGACAACCTCATGAATCCATGGACCCTACATGTCAACAGGGGACTGTTCAAGCTGGTGGAGGCTCTGTGATGGTATGGGGCGTGTGCAGTTGGCGTGATATGGGACCCCTGATACGTCTAGATACGACTCTGACAGGTGACAGGTACGTAAGCATTCTGTCTGATCACCTGCACCCATTCATGTCGATTGTGCATTCCGACGGACTTGGACAATGCGACACCCCCCACACGTCCAGAATTGCTACAAAGTGGCTCCAGGAACACTCTTCTGACTTTAGATACTTCCACTGGCCACCTAAATCCCCAGACATGAACATTATTGAACATATCTGGGATGCCTTGCAACGTGATGTTCAGAAGAGATCTCCACCCCCTCTTACTCCTATGGATTTATGGACAGCCCTGCAGGATTCATGGTGTCAATTACCTCCAGCACTACTTCAGACATTAGTCGAGTCCATGCCACGTCGTGTTGCGGCACTTCTGCGGGCTCGCGGGGGGCCCTACACGATATTAGGCAGGTGGACCAGTTTTTTTGGCTCTTCAGTGTATAAAAAAGAAGTGACTTTATTTATCACGTAGTGATGAATTAAGGGGAGTACTCAATAGTCAAATTAGTACGTTCATCTTACATACAGTGATCTCTCACTTTTCCGTTGGTGCAAGGAAACAAGGAAAAAAGACGCGTAATTGAAAGACGTATAAAGCGAATACTATTATTTCCCTGTACCTTCGACCGAAACCGCAAAAAATCGTCTTATAACTGCGAGAAACGTAGAAGTGAGAGTTTTTGTCAAACATATACTTCTTTTTAGTGAGTTAAATTTTGCCTTTCAGCATCCATCATTTTTCGTGATTGGTGATTTTTGAGCAATTTTAGCGATAGGTGGCCACTTCACTTGCCCTTGGCAATTTTTCTGTTTGCGAAGGGCAACTTCACCTACCTTCGACAATAATTTTTTTTGGCTGTAACTGGCAACTTTACGAGCTTTCCATAGCTTTCTTCTAAGAAAGAATATATTCTTATGAAAGAAATATGGTCAACCAAGCATTTATCGTGTTGTGTGTGTTGATACTTTACTACCGGAACAAACTTCGCGGGCCGGAAGTTATGCACCCTTGCTTTTAGTTGAAATTGTCTACAATATTTATGCAGAGAAAGTTGAATCACCGATACCAGTAAAGAAACAACAAACAGGATTTAGTTGGAACGTTCAAATAACTATTGATTCGATCAAGACTAGCTTTCATGGACACAGGTCTGCCGTCAAGGCTGCAGCGCGGGGGGGGAACCTCCAAGTACAACAAGGGGGGGGGACCTCCAAGTACCCCCCCCCCACGAAAAAAGGGGAAAAAATGGTCAAATCTATCGTCCTATCACTAAGAGTTTCGTCGAACTACCCAGGCTGGAAAGCATCTGGTTTATCTTGCCGTGAGTCATTTTGGCTACCTATCCATTTATATTGTGAAACTGATTCACTCGCTTCAGCGAAATCTAAATGCATGACTATCACCTGATTGAAAGCTTCCAGGTCGTGTATGTACAGGGCTGTTCAAAATGATTTACGGTACTTCAAAATACTATAATAAACTGTTTTTTGAACATACACTTACTAGAACGGGCTTGAAATAAAGGAAAACTCAAAAATATTGAAACTCCCCTTGTTTGGTAGCGCTATAGAAGTTTTGGTGACGCTACTATCGCTACAACTGAAAATGGCGTCTCAGCAAGAATGCTATATGCTTGACCTCCGAGGTCACTTGACATCCCACCATGGGATATTTTCTTGGAAAGCCCCACAAGAACGGCAAACACTTGAAGAAAAATATGGTGCAAATGATTTGGTGCAAAACATATGGTGAAAGCAGATCAAACGGCTTTCGTGCTTCTCAGGAATAAACTTCAAGCAGGTTCTGCCAGAATTTGGTTGCGATACGAGAATCCTCGTCAAATGATTTCAGATTGAAAACATGAACACCTGTTCACCATTACGCATTTTCACTATTTCGCCGTGAATTAGGAAATTCAAGTATTGCAAGTCCGATAAAAGTGTAAGAGAAATAGGTGTCAGTCATTTAATACTTTTTCTCACACACATACAAAACAACAATCTCTCGTTATTAACTAAATTCCCGAGCTGTGGTTGTGTTGCGACTTCATGAGCGACAAATGAACCAAATGTTTTCCGATGGCTACGCACCCAAATTTTTATATTTAATTAATAAGTCCCTTGTGTCTTTCAGATACAAATACAACTGCCACAACAGGCAAAAAGCCCAATGAGGTGGATGAAAAGAGAATGCCCATTAAACATATGGATGTCAAATATAATTAAAATACAGCAACCCGCAAAATAAGAGCAATTACCCCCCCCCCCCCCCCCCGAGAAAATAAAAACGTGCAAAAATAAAACGCCAGGATTACACTGTGAAAGTTTTGTAAAAGAAATTTTATAAAAAATAAAAAATTCAACCAATAAGCTTATATGTTGCATTTGCTCGAATGTGACCTAATGTAGCTCTCTATTGGTTGGAATTTGTAAGTTTTGTAAGAGGGATTTTATATCAAACTTTTTATAGTGTAATACCGGCCTAATACAAACATGATTATGATGAAATAAAAATACACCGCCCATAAAACTTACGGTTCTCTTAGATAAGGCAACTATAGTGTGGATAGTTCCTCGATTTTCCCCAATTCTTATGTTCTTTCGTTTTGAACGTGATAGTAGTGTTAGAATTCAAGATACCCGAAGTTAAGCTATTCCATTTATTCACAACGATTTCAGAGAAAATTTCCCTGCAACACCACAACCTAAAATTGTCCCTAAACAATCGACACTGGTGTTCCCATGTCTAAGGCCCCTTTCACATACGTATTTGCGGTCGTTTCGCCCGTATCTTTAAAGGCTGATTTTGTTTTCATCCAGTGAACGCCATACGTGTATAAGTGTTTAATAAAAGTATTTAATTTTAAAAGTTAAAAAATTAAAATGTTAACCCATGTTTGACCGCTCCTCAAATTCAAGACCAAATTGCACATTTTTTATATACATGATAACTGGTTACTTAAATAACATATTTGAGAAGTTTAAAAAATTGGATATTAATTCAGCATGTTTTTCTTTGTAATTAATACCAATTTACAATTCATAAACTTTTTCATTAATATAAATTAACTTAATTTAATTAAAATAACTATTATATTAGGGAGCCTGATGCATCAGGTGGGGAATTTCCCATATTCGTGGGAAAAATTGTCTAAAATTTGCTCAAGTGGGCAATTTCTCAACATTTGTGGGAAATTTGGAGAATTCATCAAACAAAATAATTTTTGCAAAAAATTAAGAAATTAATGCAGTGCAATACTTTTCTTTGTAAAATACTTGATTATGTATTTGCCCCGTTAGATGGCAGCACATTTTTCTGAGTGCGTGGGGGGGGGGAAATTTAGTCAAAAGGGAATTTTTTGAGGTAAATTTCGCTGGAAGAGGTTACCATCACTGGGTGGGGGAGGAACAGTACAGAGAGCAAAAGTAGATGATTAGATAAGGAAGTATTAGTACAGTGTTTCTCGCTTTTTAGCCCTCACCTACAAATTTGTTTTGTAGGTTTTCTTGTTCTTTTTCTTACTTTTATGCACAGTATATGCAAAATAGAAGGATTAGTTCTAAGAAAGACACATATATAGATGTGTGTGGGGAGGATGAATCACTACACACAGGAGGATAGAAAGATTAAAAAAAACCTTTTCGAATTGTAAAAGAGCTGCTCGCTTGTTCCTTTACAAATCACAGAGATAAATATACAGTATTACATGCGAACAATTTCTATATATATATCGCTCTTCAAGCCGTACCCATTTATCTCTCTTCCGATGACAGTTTCACGTCAGAAAAATGATTTGTATATCACTAATGCTGAGCGAAACAAAGCGAGAAGAGGATCGACAATTCCTTTTTCATTGCTGTTGGTTATTTTTTCAACAACAATTTTTAGCTTTTTCATTACCTTTTCATTACGAAGGTTTTAACAACTGGCTGTTGCGAAGATATATTTTGGAAAGAGAGAAAAAAACCTCCCTTTTTTCAAAAGTACCCTTCTAATTCTTCTAGAAAAAAGTACCCTTTCAGTGTACACGAGCTCCAAGAAAAGATTGAGCGATTCGGTGCCTCTGTAGTCTAGTGGTCTAGGGCGTTCACCCGGAAAGTAAAAGGACGTGGGTTCGGTTCCCCGCAGGGGCCGCTGAATTTTCTCTCTTTCCAAAATATATCTTCGCAACAGCCAGTTGTTAAAATCTTCGTATGGTAGCGAAGAGTGACGTCATCCTTGTACCTTTTCATTAGTTCAAAAAAAAAGTTATACGACTGCCTACTGATACATTTTCCAAACGATTTTTATAACTCTTCATTTTTCATTATACGTTTAAGAATTATTTTTTTTTTACAATACGTATACAGAGTGATCTGTTAATGGACCGACGAACTCAGAGGGTTGTTAATAGGCATCAACAGGAGCAAAAAATATTCCTGTTGTGTTTTTATATATTACACTTTTTTATATTTCAGGTAAAAATGATGTGAGAGTGACTTATCACTCTGCGAAATACTTTCCTTTATCATTATTATGAGGACAAAAAAAACCTAGGTACATACAAGTACCTAGAGCTTCATTACGTAGGTGAGGAAATCGTCATGCTTCTGGCCTTGCCACGTAGTGCTGAAGATTTCCTAAGCACACCTATGAGCACGTCCCAACTCTATGATGTTTTCGTAGAATCTCGAGAACAAGAAGTTAAACACTGTGAGTATCCCGAAATTCAGTCTCGAATACAAGCAGGAATTGAAAGACATTGATTGCTCTCGGGATCCGGAGCCTATTCACCAATCTCACTGGGATCAGCGACATGGGCAAATTGACCGTGTTCTCTGTCTTTCACAAAGCCAGTGGTGTCGCAGCCGGGGGTACTGTGGGTGCTTGAGCACCCACGATAAGTTGTGAAATGCATCCGAGCACCCCCAGAATTGATTCAGAAATTAAAATTTCCGATATAAAACTAAAGATGAGCAACCACAGTTTCGAAACACTTTCGACGCCCCTGCACAAAGCCATCATCGACATCAACGAGCAAGGAAGTGAAGCGGCCGCAGCGACAGTCGTAAAGATTGTTGATAAGTCTATAGACGCACACGATGTTAAGTTTGAATTCATAGCTGGCCATCCGTTCCTGTTTTACATCGTCAATAAGAGGAATGGACTCGTCCTGTTTTCTGGTAGAGTAACTGATCCATAGAACCAGTACAAGTACCAAATAAAGTTTGTGTTCTTGCTATGTTATCTGTCTTACATTGTCCATCTATATTTAAAACTAAAGCCAACCATAATTACTTTCATAGGCAAAGGGAGGACTACACTCAGAAGAGTACTCCCACTCACAGGCACCGGAACCCGGGAGCTGAGGATGTTTGTGCCCCTTCCCAATAAATTTCAAGAGCGGATATGAATATACAATGAAACGCATCTCCAATTTCGTGCATAAGCACTTGAGTCCCGCATATACTGACACCACCCGGATACCTTACAGCTTCGTGTCGGCGCCTCTGTGGTCCCACTTTTCCCTTATTCGAGAACGTTCCACGACAAGAACCTCGATACATACATGCGTATTGGTACCTCTACAAGGCTGGCCTTCGGCAGAGCCGTTGGTGGTTGAGTCGTTCACTGTTCATACTGCTATTGATGGTTGATGGTGTCCATCCGTTTGCTGCTGCTCTTCGTTTACCTCCCAGTGTAAAAAGAATTGCTGATTACTATTTTACTTGGTTATCGTCATCCAAATGTATATTTCGAATCCATTCCACGGTGAGTTCTGAATTTTAATCTGTTTGTTCTCTCAAGAAACGACGGAATACGATATTTACAGTTAGATGTCTTCTATTAATGGCTGATGCACCCGAAAAGTTAAGTAACTGTATAAAGTAACGAAAAAATGAATCTTTAAAAAATATATTTATTTGCCGCATTTTTTGGGAACTTTTTTAGGGACGGGGCGAATTTTCAGATCCACTTCAGAAAAAGGGAAACGGAGGAACGTAAATAACATAAGCTTTCCTTTCCCTTAAGAACGCTTACCTGAACCATTTTGGGGTTTGTGTCGGACAAGGACGGGTTGTTATCTCCTTCGCCCTCCCTCATGTCACCGCTGGAATCAATAAAGCATATTGAATGAGGTGATAATAGGTAATGTTCACTCAGAATATGTTGACTGGCAAAATTTTAAACGTCTGGTACCATCTACTGACGCTGTGCGGTCGTGTGGGCATCGTGCCGGACTCTCATCCTGAGGATCCAGGTTCAAATCTCGTTGACGGTGCAGTGGTGGTCGGCTGTAGTTGATTTTCTGCTGTTTTACAGCTTCGAGGCGCGAATGCGAGACGGTTTCCCATTTGAAAAAGTCTCTCCGCAGTGAACAGGCAGACCTATAACATGATACTGACATAACATGGAAATTCAAGCACTTCCACCTTTACTTTAGAAAATAGAAGACAGGTGGTAGAATACACAGAATGAACCGAGAATGTCCAGGCTTTATTGCAATTTAAGCACAGTTGCCATAAGATCGCGGACGTGCCGGATAAACCTAACAGTGTACCAGCCAGGCGAAGGCACCCCAAGCCAACCCACCACACCAGGGCGCCCCTCGCCAACTCTCCGCCACCATGCCTCCATCCCATTCCGAACCCAACAATAGCCCAGCATCGTCGCCCGGCACCAGCACGACGCTCGCGCCCCCAAATCCCAACTAAACATCCTCAGCCATGTCCCACAACAGCCACCCTAAACTCCACACCAAGCCCCACGACCGAACTCTCCCCGCCCCCAGAACCACCCTGCCCCTTCCGGAGCCTCAATATAAATCAAAACAATAAATAGTAGCACATAAAACATATTTACAGACATTTGGATGCTTCACGACACGGGCTATTACGGCGCATCCGTTTGTAGTGATGTCAATTCTCAACAGTTCCTGTCATTCATTGCATTGCGTGTAGGGTCCTTATGGCCTGGCTGCACAGTTTTCCGTCTTCTTCACATACAGGGCCCCTGTGGCCAGTCTGCACGGGTCTCCTCCTCCTTCACGTGTAGGGAGCCCTTAGACAGATGGCGGCATGAATACGAAACAAGTGCAACTCAACAACATAAGTACCTTGCGGGCCAAACATCAAACTGAGAATACACATTCCGGTATGTGCCGATTTGTTAGAAATTCCGTAGAGGGATGTGTACGAGGTGCATGTGCGGTCGGTACTCTCTACTTTCAACCATCGATGTCTCGAAAAATTTCGTTTTTTCCCCGCCCCCTGAAATTTTCCGCCCTCTTAAGTTTTTTCCCCCACGGCAACTACCCCTGTCACCCTACCTACTTCTGGTCCAGTCCTTGAAGATGATGTTTTCTCATGCAATCATCTCTTCCAGTAACAACAATTTTTCTCAACGCTGTCTTACCTTATCGAAAAATTGTATTCAAAGTGCGGTGCGCCTACAACTTTACATGCCTACTCTATCTTCATACGTCCCATTTTTAACATATACGTATTTATTTTAATTAAAATATGATTTCGTTTCAACTATTCACTCGAATATGCGTGGTGAAAAGAATTGCTACATTTAAACGTATAAAGTAGTGGTTCTCAAACCTTTTTGCTCCATGCCCCACCAAATCCACCCTGAAATCCCGATGTATCCCCCGTCAGGGCAGTAACCGAAACTTTTGTCAGGAGGAGTGCACTTGAATATTTATAGTTTCATGACAAAGTTTTTCTTGTATGTAAAGACTTTTTTGCTTTGCATACGTACTTATGTTTTTTCAACACGCGGGCTTTCCCCCACCCCCCAAGTTCTGTCATTTTCCCCCATTTCTTAAAATTCCTGTCATATAAAAAGTAAAGTCCTATTCATGTTGAGGGAGCCAAAAAAAGCCTATTTACTTGGTCAAAAGCATCGGTTTTTAAGAGGGGGGGGGGGTCATTGAAGAGCCTTCAAGAGGTTCCATGAGCTTGTTACTTTTGCATTGCTACACATACAGAGTATTACTTTGCAAAGGGGTCCGTGTCTTGCAAATTTCTTCTTTGTATTAGCACGGGGGATCCGCGGACTTCATCTTACTGGCACAAATTGTCCGTGGAATACAAAACGCTACGAACCCCTGGTTAAATCCCTTCCAAAGAAAACACTTGGAGGAAAATTAAAAGAAGGAGTACATCAAAAGAAGCTGTTTGAAAGTATAAATTTGAACTTATATAAATAATGTCGGAGTTCTAAATAGTTCCAACCCTTAAAAAAAAATAAACTCATTCTCAAATTGCTCCCCTTAAAATTCAAATTATCCGCTTGGGAGACGTGGGCCCCACTTATAGAATCACCGATGTAGAAGCATGTGACTTTCACACCTGTTTCCTCATGCTTTTGTTTCAAAAACGAAATATATGAATTTCTTAATTTACAGTGAAATCATGGCAATAGGCAGTGAGGAACAGGTGTTCATGTTTTCAATCAGAAATCATCTAAAAAATAGAACATAAACGCAGCATTCCGTGTTGCTAAAATCAACTCTAAAACAAAAAAATTTTTGACGTATACTTGTGTGAAGCAGAAACGCTGTTGAATATTCAATAAATCGCATTCTTTCGATCTGACAACCTTTTCAAATATTATGCGATTCCACGCGTAGCACACTCACGCATTTTTAGTCGTTCTGTTCTATTGTGCAAATACTCAATTGCGCATTTTGTTCTTATATATAACTCCAGACTTCACTCGTTTATATTTCAGAAGAGAGCAGAGGAAAAATGCCGTGCTTGAACGCGTTAATTTTCGTACCCGCTCTATTGCAAATCCTGGTATCAACACCCGTGAGTTCATCAGACCTGTGTGGATCATCCAGCACATTGATCAGAAACATAAACGACTTCGGTTTCGAGCTGAGCAGAAAACTGGACCAGACTGGGAACCTATTCATATCTCCGTTCAGCATATATACCGCGATCGTGATGACATACATGGGTGCGAAGCAAAACACAGCTACTGAAATCGAAAACGCCCTGCAGTTGGATCGCGACGGCCTAATTTTGTCTGGCTTTCACAACTCTTTCAAGACCCTTCTGGGAAACTTTCTGAACAATTCGAGAGGCAATTACAGTTTGGAAACTGCGAACGGACTTTTCCTGCGCAAGGATTTTCCCGTGAAAAAAGAGTATTTAAGCGAATTCGAAGATTTCGGACAAGCCATAGTCAAGCAGTTTGATTTCATCAAAGGTGGTGAAGCAGCCAAGAAAGAAATAAATGAATGGGTTGCCAAAGCTACTAACGGCAAGATAGATAAGATGCTTTCCAAAACACCGCCTGCTTCAACGCAATTCATAATATTGAATGCCGTATATTTCAAGGGTTTCTGGGAGACGCCTTTCAACGAGAACCACACGTACGATGGCACTTTCCACATGACTGGCAGTGAAAAGAAACAGGTGGGTGCTTCATATTTCTACCTTTAATGAGCGCACACGAATGCTAATCATGTTCGAATGAACAGTAATTAGAATGTTACATCAAACTGAATTAATTTTATGTTCACTCAATGGAACTGGACTAGTGACTCCCCCGAAATCAAATTTGTGTCCGCACACCTTCAAATATCGATAACTTATTATAAGTTGGCAGAAATTTTTCAGTGGATATGTTGGACTTCGGTCCTGATTTCTAGTCCTTTGCTAGTCCGTCTTTTGGCCACTCACGTGCTTGCAAACTCTCTTGGTCATTCACATCATTGCAAACTCTCTTGGTCATTCACATCATTGCAAACTCTCTTGGTCATTCACATCATTGCAAACTCTCTTGGTCATTCACATCATTGCACACTCTCTTGGTCATTGCAAACTCTCTTGGTCATTCACATCATTGCACACTCTCTTGGTCATTCGCATCATTGCACACTCTCTTGGTCATTGCAAACTCTCTTGGTCATTGCAAACTCTGTTGGTCATTCACATCATTGCAAACTCTGTTGGTCATTCACATCATTGCAAACTCTGTTGGTCATTCACATCATTGCAAACTCTCTTGGTCACTCACATGCCTATAAACTCTCTCGGTCACTCACATACTTGCACTCACTTTGTTACTCTATTAATCATTCACATGCTTGCGAACTCTCTGTCTGTCACTCAATTAATCATTCACATGCTTGCGAACTCTCTGTCACTCAATTAATCATTCACATGCTTGCGAACTCTCTGTCACTCAATTAATCATTCACATGCTTGCAAACTCTCTTAGTCATTAACATGATTGCAGAATTTCTTGGCCTCTCTTTTGGTTACTCTCGGACCTGGTCTGTCGTCCTAACGGCCGCAACTAGATGCTTGGTCACCCGGGGCAAGCGTGCATTTTGACGCCCCCCTTGTAATGTTGAAAAAGAGCTGTCAGAATGAAATTTGCGCCTCCTCGGGTCCAGCACACGGGGCAAGAGACCCACCTGCTCCCCCTCCCCCTTAATTGTGGCCCTGCTTGTCCTCTAGGTAACTCACATGCTTGCAAACTCTCTGAGTCACTCATTGACCTAGTGTCTCTCTTTCTGGGCACAAGCGACTCAGCTCGCCTGTGGTCTATACAAATTTTGCCTTCTTCCTACCATTTTATAAATTTTCTTGACAACTCTTTCCTCAAATTCACGGCCCCTCATAATTTGCAGCCCTGGGCTATGCAGACCTACAACACGATACTGGCATAACATGAAAATTCAGGCATTTTCCATCTTTACTCCAGAAAATGGAAGACAGATGGCAGCATGAACACAAAACAAGCGCGGCTCTACAACATAGATACGTTAGGGCCACACATTCACTCAGAACACATTCCGATTCGTTAAAAATTCCGAATGTGTACGAGATGCATGTACGGTTAAGAAGAAGAAGAAGCCTTGAGTTATAAGCCGCTAATCCCAGGGACCAACTGGAGTGCGTGCAGATCTGGTACTACGGGCGCTTGACCCAAAGGATGGTTCCCCGTTTGGTGTAGAAGGAGTAGTTAAAGGGTGAATTCGGCACCCCTGGGGAACCAAAATGAGTGCTTGCCCCGGCTGACAAAGTATTTAGTTGCTGTCGTGGCTAACCCCCCTTCGTAAATACGCTTCAGTGCATGCGTTGTGTTGCTGATGTTCCCTTTGATACTGATATTCAGATCATATATGCTCGACCAATGGCTCGCGGGTTCAATGTGGCTCTAGGAGCTGTCTGATGCGGCCCGCAACTTCAAACCTAATTTTGTAAAAATGAACAAAGAAGCACATTTCCAAATCACTTAAGTGACCTGCGGCTTATTTACAGATCATTTGAGTAACTTGCGACACAGTTCCAGATACTCAAGTGTCCCGTGGCACATTTACAGATCACTTGAGTAATGCACGGCGTATTTACAGATCACCCAACCCATTAAGCAGTTTTTAAAATTTTCCTGATGCGCATTATAACTACCACGCTGGAAATCACTAAACCTTCTAGAAATTGCCATCTATTTTCAAGAAGAATATCTTTCCCCGATCTCGTAAGCTGATAAATGCGTGTCCCCCTCCAATACAAAATAATAATAATACAACAAGGAGGGGGGAAACTTAATGCTGTAATAAGCATAATCGTATACAACCTCGAAGAAAAAAGAAACACATCCTTTCTCTCCTCCCTTCTACTATCAGACTTTAAACAAAAGCTGGCTCCGCCCACTGGTAGTTGGTAAACAGAAGGGGGAGGGGGAGGGTAACATGTTATCAGGAGAATTAAACTTACATCGGTATGTGGACTCGGGGTTGCCGATTTGAAAGAGTTTTAAAAACCCGAGATGTTCTGAGATTGCCGCTGTAACGATTAAGGGGGTTCCAGATCACTTCAATAACTTACAGGTAAAGACGGGCTTAAGGAAGGCCGGGTGCAAAAACAGCCTGGTGGCCCTCTAAAACAGGTTGTCAAACTCTAGGCCAGAGGGTTCGATGTCTGAATTTTTTAAACTATTACTTTTTCCAAGTCAAATGTAATATAAAGTAGTCACTTTTTCATGTTAAAATGCAATCAGATCATTTTGCTGCCCCTAAAATTTAGCGTCTTTGTGCGGCCGTGCCTTTCGCACCTGCCCAAGTTCGGCCCTGCTTGCGGCATAGTCCCAGAGCACTCAGCCCGTCACGGTGCTGTTCCACATCACTTTAGTTACAAGTGGCACGTTTACAGATCACCTATGTGACACGTGCCATATTTACTGATCATTTAAGCGGCCGTGACATGTTTTCACAACAACGAAGTGGCCCGCTACACATTTGAAAAACCATCAATGAAGTGCACTCTCCTAAACGTTAAGCACCGTTGGTTCAGTTGTTCCAAATTAATTTTGTCTAATGCCTAAATTCGTTACTATGCACGTCACTTTTTTGTTTCTTCACGTTTCAGGTAAAAATGATGAAAATGGATAAAAACGACAATCCGGAATTTTTTTTCCACGAAGACAAAAATACCGGGTACAAGTACCTACAGCTTCCTTACAAAGGCGGCGACATCTTCATGCTTCTGGTCTTGCCCCGTAGTGATCAGGACTTCTCAGACGCACCGATGAGCTCATTTGAACTCTGCGACGTGTTCGACAAATTGGAACACTGTTTGATGGACACGGTAGCGATCCCGAAATTCAGCCTCCGATACAAAACTGAATTGAAAAATGCTTTGATCGCTCTAGGTATCCGGGATTTGTTCAAAGCCGATTCCTCTGACCTCCGGGGGATAAGCGACCACGGCAAGCTGTCAGTGTCTTCCGTTATCCTCAAGGCCGTCTTGGACGTCAACGAAGAAGGAACCGAAGCGGCAGCTGCAACGAAAGTGGCCGGCGTAGGAGCGACGTTGGTGAAAATCGAATTCGTGGCTGACCACCCCTTCTTGGTCTACATCGTTGACAAGAGGAACGGACTAGTTTTATTTTCTGGCAGAGTTACTGATCCATAGAACCGTCAACATAACACCTAACAGGTCTCATTCCCTCATATTTTGGGCATTGTGTTCGTAATATGTGAACTATTTTGTGTTTACAAGTGCAATAAAGGAGTGATTTGATCCTAGGTTATTATGTGGTGTCTATTTTAAATATAGTCTACTTCATACAACCTACATGAAAAAATGATCTTCAAATGTAGCTCATATTCGAACAAAGGTCTTATTTTATTTCTCTGGGGATGAGAACGGTCTGAATGAATGTTGATCCATTGCATAGTTCTTTCCATTGGTGCTTTTGTGCCCCTATTCAGAGTGCTGATTCACTTCCATCTGGTCAGTTATCATAGTAACTACACAATTGCCCCGGTAGGTGACCCTTGTACACTTCGAGCCACCAGGAGCGCAGTACGTTCATTTATTTAGAACCGACAGTTCTTAACCAGCACCTTCATTTGGCTGGTTTACACAGCTTACATACACAGCCGTTCGCAATGGCATATAGTAAAAAGCCATTACGAACGGTGGATACGGCATAACCAGCAAGCAAATCACCACAACGAAAGAAAATTTTTGGGAATTATCGAAAAAGCTGATACAGTACTACGTGTGTGCACCATATATATATTTCTTATAGGCAGACCTGTACCCTCTAAATGCTTACAATGGACTTTCCACATTCTGGGGAATAAAAACACATTGTGAAAAAAAAAAATTCTGAAAGGAAATATGGACGTCTTTCGAACAATTAAAACCCGTTTCTTTCCCAAGCAGCACAAAGATATAGATCTATATCTTAAAATTTCAGTTTCCAATATAGATCTATATCGGGCCACGATATCGTGCTGGCTAAAAAAGGCATAGTCAGAGATGAAAAGGAACCCATATGTAGTATATTAATTATTTTTTGAAAATTATTCATTTATGCTAATAAAACAAAAAATAAAAAATATGCAACACAAAAAAGTTAAAATTCTCAAAGTAGGATAAGAAATGAAACCATCGAAGAATAAAAATAAATAATAAATAATTTTAAGAAAAACACACACATATACAACAAAAACAAGAGCAAATTTTTCTAAATTAAAAAATATGTGCAATAATAAAGTCGCAATTAAAGTTACGGTGGATAAGTTCTGCTCCTCCTAAAATACCAACATCTACGATGTGAAACATACACAGTAAGGATTCAATCATAACTGACGAAATGATTTTGATATATCAACATAATTAATCCTATTAAAATCAAAATTATCATATGAAAAATTATTCATTCGAACGTTTTTAATTTCCATTTAAACAAAAAATTGTACGATCGACTTTAAATTTTCTCCAAATTTTTATTTGAAGGCAATATTTTTATTTAAAGGCACACGATATGTTGATATATCAGCATATTGTGTATCTGATATATATCTTTGTCAGGTGCACGATATAGATGTATGTCATGTTCAGGATATAGAGCTATGTCTTCTTTGATAGATGTACATCAGGTCTATATCGAGAATCTGATATAGATCTTTGTCAGGTTCACGATATAGATGTATGTCATGTTCAGGATATAGAGCTATGTCTTCTTTGATAGATGTACATCAGGTCTATATCGAGAATCTGATATAGATCTTTGTCAGGTTCACGATATAGATCTTTGTCAGGTTCACGATATACATCTTTGTCAGGTTCACGATATAGATGTATGTCATGTTCAGGATATAGAGCTATGTCTTCTTTGATAGATCTACATCAGGTCTATATCGAGATTGTCAGGTTCCGATATAGATCTATGTTTTTCAAACTATATTAAAATAATTTATTGTCCCAAATTGTTGTCCTTCAAAGTAGAGATTATTCACACGGAATCAAATACATATTCGACTGAAAAACTAAAGACTTGATCAATTAATATCATAAATAATTTGTACCATATATAGGACAAGATCGTTCTATATCGTAGTTATGACATCTGATATTCCTCTGACATTTCGATACATTACAATACGGTCCAGATATTGTACTATATCGTTGTGCTACTAGGTTGTGAGTCGCCGCTTCTGGGTATTCTCAGAAACAATCAATGAACAAATCAGTGCTGATCTGATGCAAATTCTGATGATAATGCTACCTCTCGATATAACGATATAACCCCTCTACAACAATATTTTTTATCAGTCCGCACAGTATCGTACAATATCGAGGTTTCGTTGTATATAGAAAGCGCAAGAAGAGGAGGAAAAACTTCCGTTCACACATAGGGTTACAATGAAGCTTTGCATTGATGAGAAAACTGCTAAAAAAAACATGGAGAGAGCCAGAATGAATTTATTCCATTTGAGTTTGGGTGAGATGTCTCGTCCTTGATCGTTAATGGAAGTTCACCCCCCTTTGTGTGGAAGGTCTTTTTTTATTTCTTCCCATTGGTAATCTTTTTTTAGGAATTTCAGCACCGATTTGGCAATTTCCTCCACAATTGGCTGTTTTCTTGTGGTCGTGTTTGTATATAGGATAATAAATGTCCCGTAATTGTTTTTAAAAAATATGGTCAATCTGTATTTTCAAGGATTTTCTATTTTTATTTTACTTTTTCTTTCGCGATGAAAAGATTGATTGCAGATGCCCTTTAAAAAACGACCTTGCAATGACGTCGACACGCGCATGTTTCTGAATCAACGAATAAAAATAGTGTATCATTCGAACCGTTTGATATCATCCGAATAAGAGATCGAACGTGATTGGTTCGAGCGTGAAAGCGACGCGTCCGAGGTGTTGTTTATCTTATCGCACACGCGGCCTTGATTTCCAGTGGTGGAGTGCCCTGCGGCGGTGCGTGAATGTGATTTCAAAGGTTCTTCCCAAGACTCTCTTCTCTCCTAACCTTCCAATATATATTTTCTCAATATAACTTGTTATATATATCGTGTTAATATATATCGCATTGGAACTGTTTCCCCAATTTCTCAAGAATGTCCGCCCCGGATTATAAAAATATCATTGTACCGGACATCGAAAATTTGTTCAAGTTCGATCCATATTTGAAACCCTTCGAAGGTGAAATTCGTAGAAGGTAAACAAATTTGCTTCTCAAAATTTCATGACATTTTAGAAACGGGTTCAAGAATCATCAAGTGAACTAAAGTGCTTCGCGTTAGTAATTTAAATTACAAATTATATGCAACTACAGATTTTATTAGTTAAAATCCGTAGGCGACAGAACCAGATGGGGGGGGGGGGGGTGCTGAGACTTTTTGAGCCCCCCCCCCCAATGACAATTAATGAATATACAATGTTAAGTACCACTCCCTTCGTGTCCTGTAAATTATTCAAGTCATCCTGTATTTTACAGGATAGAAGAGTTTTTGCGTGTTATTCGGATCTTGGGAGAGGAATGGTTGTTCCTATCCCCCACCCTTCACCCTTTGGATCCATGCCTGAGTGGAGGCAGGCATCTTCAGCTGTGAATGAAGTGGAAGCAGCCATATATCTTCAGCTGTGCAAACATAGCCTAGGCAGATATATTCAGCTGTGCAAACAGAGCCTAGGTAGATATATTCAGCTGCGTATGAAGCCGAGGCAGATGTCAGCCTTTTCCTCCATTCTGCAGCTAGGAATGTTGCGGAAGCAGGCATCTCCAGCTATGTATGAAGGCAGATGTCTGCCTTTTCTCTCCTCATAGCTGCTAATGAAGTGGGGGGAGGCATCTTCAGCCCCGCGTGGATCCAGGATGATGTGACGGGAGGAGGCGAATTGTGTGAGTTAATTTGATCATTCCATACTTTACGGGATAGGCAATTTTCCCATATTATTTGAGAGGTGACCGTTCCCATCACCCCAATTCCTCCACTGGACTTGTGCATGAGTGACGTAGACATCTGCAGCTACGAATGGATCAGAAACAGGAGAGAATAAGCCAAGGCAGACATTTTCAGCCATGAATAGAGCAGAGGCAGGTGGATCTAGGGCAATATGTCGGAGAAGGCCTCAAAGCAAAATATGCGAAAATCTGTGACATGTCACAGAACAATCTGGAAGAGTTTAAACGAAAAATTACAGGAAACTGAGATTTTTTTACCGCAGGACATTTCTAGTCAGCCGAGGGCTCGTTGAAGAACAATGCAAAGCATTCTACTTTGGGGAAAGGGACTCATTGTGCAGGTGCATCTGATCATCCTATATTTTATGGGACAAAATTTTCCACATATATCATTTCGCTCTTGGAAGGGAAGATCACCCTTTCTTTAGATCTGCACTTGCCTGCGTAAGGGATTGAGTCCTGTACAGTATATATAGAACTGACAACATTCGATTTCCTGCCAATGTTTTCTTCATGTTGCCATCTTTATCGAAGCCATACATGCTCAAACCATGGGTCATATGTGGTCTACAAAAGATTATCACTTAAGTGGCTTGTGGCACATTTGCAGAGTATTTCAGTGGCTCTTGCTGCATTTTTAGATTGTTTGAGGTGCCGGCGATACATATTCAGATCATGTAGCGACACCCAAGCACATATCCAAATCACTTTAGCAACCTGCAGCACACCTCCAGTTTACTTAAGTGGCTCAGTTCTTTTGCAGATGACTTATGCAACCCGCAGGATTTTTTTATAGATCACAAGTGGCCCTTGGCACTTTCCCAGATCACCAAAATCACCTGCAGTACATTTAAGATAACTCAAATTGTCCGCAGCACAATTCCAGATAACTCAAGTGGCTTATTTTCAGATATGATGAGTGACTCGAGGCACATTTCCAGATAACTCAAGTGGCCCATGACATGTTTCCAAACCAATGAAGTGGTCTGCACTACCCAAAGGATTGAGCGCTCTTGACCTGAATCGTTGTTTGCGAATGTAAGATCAAGATCATATCTGTTCTTTCATTCTTGATCTTACATTTACAAACAATGATTCAGGTCAAGGATGCTCAACCCTTTGGGTACTGCGGGTCACTTCATTGGTTTGGAAACATCTCAGGGGTGACTTAAGTTATCTGGAAATGTGGCATTGAGTCACTCAGGTGATCTGAAAATAGGCCACTTCAGTTTTATCTGGAATTGATGCAGTATAATCCAGATCCCCTTCACTACTTTTTTTTTTCAGTGCCAAACACGCCCGACGAAAAATCGACAAGGCTATAACTGCCACTATGGATGCCAAAAAAAAATCACCAATTAACTTATATAATGATGCTTCTTCATGACAGTGAGAATGCGGAAGACATGAAAAGTTACAAAAAATAAAAAGAATAAATATATCAGATATACAACCTGGCGGAAAAATAATCTTACTCATGAGACCATGATGCGATGATAATATTATTAAAATTATTATTAAATTATTAATTAAATTATTCTATACAATAGAAAACGAAATGATGCTATTTCAAATGTTGCAGAAAGGGCGACGTCATTTGAATAGCCCACATTACTATTGCCACCTGGAATGGAAAGATCTAAAAAAATTAAAGCAACCCAGCATCACATTATGTCTGCCTTAGTGACTTGTGTTGTTGGGAGATCTGGGTTATACTGCGTCTGTTCCAGAATGAAATTCACTTTTATTTATGTTTTTAGTTATGTGCAGAGGCGCCAATATGAAGAAAACATTGGAAGGGCTGAAAGTTGACAGTTATCCCGTATATATTTGTTCCGGACTCTGCCATGAAGCTGGGCTGGAAGAGATCTTGGCGACAGGATAAGTCCAGTGGCAAAGTTCTGGCATTCATTCAGTTATCCCGTATATACGGGACGTAATGGAGGAAGGGGAAGTGATGCATTGCATGTTCATTAGTTATTGGGGCTCAGTCTCTGCATCTATGTTTATGTGTAATACAGAGAGCAACAGGCCGACAAAGATGCAATTATTCAATCATTATACTTCACTCATAGTTAGAAAAAACTTGTGGTAGATGGCAGCACTACACATAACAAGCATTACAGAAACAAACTTCACGTCAGGTTTCACTACACATTCTCACGCATTCCAAGATGTACCAATTTGTTAGAGGTTCTGTAGAGGAATATGGACGAGATACATGTATGGTTTAGTACTAGTAGTCTATAACGCAGTCACAATAGCTCGGAATACTCATAGAATGGCAGAAACAATATATATTTGATGAGAGTTTGTCGATGTATTAATAAAAACGAACCCTTTTTTTTTTAGAGTACATTTAGACCAGTGGTTCTTGACCTTTTTGCATCACTGCAGCCCTAGTGAACTTTGATTCAGACGCTCACACTCACAGTAAACTTAAATTTACATTCTTGCTACTCTTTAAATAAACTTGTGAAAGCTTTCACTCTCAAAAATTTCTTTCTTGCCCCTCCAGGGATTTTCCTCCTGGTCCCACATCCTTGATCAGGGCCCCTGGGCTGGGATCATTTGTGGGTCTCCAGACCAGACTTTCACGAGCTCTTTTATAGTCAATTCGTGAATTTAGCGTGAAAAAGTAAAAAAAGGATGAAAATTTTCCCAGGCTCCAGTGTTGAAGCGCTGTCGCCCTTGGGAGAGCCGTGGCGATAAAACCAATAATTTTTTAGTTTTGGGTCGCAACCTCCTAGGACAGGGATTTTCAAACTTTGGTCACCTGCATCTCCCTTGCCTTGGGCAACATTTATCTGTGGATCCCGCTCAAAGGGGAGTCATTCTCCAAAAAATTTGAGAACCACTGCTTTAAACCATGGGTGTACAAGTTTCGATTTGTGGGTGATATTTTGCTTAGAGCAGTTTTTGCTGATGGTGTAAGAGCTAAATTTTTTCTGCAAGCTGAATATTATTTGTTTAATCTTAACCATCTTAGTGGCAATTACGATACATCTCGCCTCCTTAAAACCCTCTTATTTCAGCAATGACGATCCCAAGCATTTTTACTATGATGCTATGCCTAAGAAAATGTATTCCATTCCTTCCCTTCCTCCAACGTATCGATCAACAGCCAGTAGGCAGAGTCCGTTGTTCTTCACATTTCAATAACTAAAAGGAGAGTTTCCCTTTTGTATAGCAAATAGAATGCTCAGTTTCATTCTGAAAAGGTCTCTGCGCTTTCCCCCAAAGTCATTCTTTCGCTTTTCCAGGACTTTATTCGCTCTGGACTAGAGTACACTGTAAGGTTTTTGGGACCATACGTACATAGACTTGGTTGGGGGGGGGGGGAGAAAAGAGCTACGCTTGCTCTTGTTGGCATGCAAGGTGTGAGATGTGAAGAAAGACTTGATTTCTTAAATATGTTTACATTGGAAGAATGCACATGTCATGAAGGGCATATGATTGAAGTGTTTAAAATTTTGAATGGGTTGGATCATGAGTTACTAATACACAGTCAAACAACTGCTTCAACAAGGGGATACCAGTATTGTTTTGTAAGGGACGATTCCAGGTTGTGATATCGCAGGGAGTTCTTCTCTAATAGGGTTGTGAATGAATGGAATAGCTTACCTCCGGGGGTTATGAATACCGAGCACAATTGATACTTTCAAAAAGAAGTAGGATAGACATAGTAGAAAGCTATCCATACTTAAAATTAAGACAATCCTAATCATGTTTTTATTGACAGTGTATTATCCTGTGATACGTATATGCTTTTAAATATTGGGTTGTTATATTTGACATCCATATTTTTTATGGGCACCTTTTTTTCCAGCATCTTAGTTGGGCGATTTGCCTGTTGTGGAATTTGTAATTTGGGTATGCATGCGTTATAAATAATAGAAAAAGATAGTATTTATGAATCGATTGTTCTTTGTTTATAGTTTTTTCCTCTCCTCGACTTGAAACTAATTATAATCATATGTTTCAGGTATGGCTGTTTTACAGATATTCTGAGAAAGTTCTGCGATTATGAAGGTGGTTTGGAAGAATTTTGTCGTGCTTACAAGCATTTTGGTATCCATGTAAGGGAAGACAACAGTATTATTTGCAGGGAGTGGGCTCCAGCAGCCGAAGGCGTGTACCTGAGAGGAGATTTCAGTAAGTTTGTTTGTTTACTGAAATATTTTAGCAAGTGATTGAGTGAAATATATATTGTAGAGCTATTAATCATGACATTTACTTTACAGATGATTGGAAGAGAACGACTCATCCTTTCAAGCAACTGGAACATGGTAAATGGGAGCTTGAAATACCACCAAATGCAGATGGGTCGTGTGCTATTCCACACAACAGTAATATCAAGGTAGATTATCTGTGATTTGTTTCTATACAGGGTTGGCCATTTTGCCGACAAAAAGGTATTTTCGTCCCATCAAAAAAAAAAAAAAAAACACGGGCAAAAATGGTTTTAGGGTAAAAAACATTTGACTAAATGTAAATTACATGAGCAAAACTTCTAAAAAATTGGTACATGTTAATGTCCCTGTTGTAAACTCAACGTGAAGTTTGTTTCTGTGTCATGATTGTTATGTGCAATGCTACCATCAATTTATTAAGTTGACTGAGACTTGAAATCATTACAACAATCAACTTTATAATGGTGTATCTATTGGGAAGAAATCTGGTGGAAAATACATTTACAAATAAATAAATGGAGATACAGTTGATGCTTGTTATAATGACCCCACGTTATAGCAATCATTCCATTACAACGGCTGGAGGGAAGAGTTCCAAATGCTTTCATGGAACAACTATTCTATATTTTTCCTTTCAGTGTGACTACCACCTGCCATCTAGGACAATCAGGGTCATGATAACAATATACAGTTTTTTCGTGTCAATTTAAAAAAAATTATACTAGACATAGAACAATTTTATTGAGGTTCTTGTTGATTTCCTTCTGCAGACACATTTTATCTAACAGACACAGCACGGCTATGTTACACCTCCCCCCCCCCTCCCACAATAAAATTTGTTTACCTGGTTTTATGTGAAATCACATGTTTTTTCCTTTCCTTCTATTGGTACCCCCTAACACTGATGCTCATCACCCATCACCTGGCAGTTATATAAATGAACTTCACTAGGTGTTTTTTGAATGTGCGTCCCATCAAGCACATTGCTCACAAATTCAGCGATCAACGAATTGTGCTAAATGGAAGGTTAACAATGGGATGCTCTCAATAATGGCCATATTTTCTCGTCGTTGTTGGAAGATTTCACTGTATATACAGTCAAACCTCGTTAATGAGTCACTCTTGGGAGAGCAAAAATATGACTTAGTAAGCAGAGTGACTTGTTAAACGGAGTAAGCCATATCTGCGCCAATTCCTGCCCGAGTACAATTGGGACTTCTAAAAAGTAACCCAGTAAGCGGAGTGACGTGTTAACCGGGTGACGCACTAATGAGGTTTGACTATATATAGAAATTAAAGTTTCTGCAACTTTATCAAGTGAGAAACATCATAAAGTCTCTTTCAGAAAGTATTTTATTTATGGTGTAGACCAAAAAAACCAAAACAATGTCTATTCAATTTCTTAGGAGCCAGTCTTTTTCTTCTGCCAAGGAGAATGTTCAGAGATATTTTTTTTTTAATCAACTGATTCTTTTTTTTTTACTTTTCTCGGATTTTATAACTTTTCCATGTCAGTAGACATGCTGCCATAAATTATGAAAATTTTACTATAATTTTCAGAGTTCAATGTACTAATCACATGTACAAACTTTTAGGCACCAACACCAATTTCTTAGTCACTATGGTCACTTTGGAATTTGTTGAGCCCAGGTAATGAGCAAATACAATTTTCATGTATTGATCATATGATCGGTCCTTTTTCTATTCAGCATGGCTGCTTTGCAAAAGTGCTTATGAGCATGTGTTTTAATGTTTTTTTTGTACTTTTGAAAAAGAACTTGCGATTATAAAACTGTTTCAAAGAAATTTGTGTGGTAAAGTTTTTCAGCACATTATAACATTATATTAAATTTATAGCTGGTGATTTTGACACCTAATGGAAAGATGGAGGATCGTTTGTCACCTTGGACAAATTATGTGGTACAACCTAAAGACGCCATTGTGTACGACCAGCGGTTTTGGAATCCTCCCCAACATGAGGTATGTAGGTAAGTATTTTTTCTAGAAAACTGTAAAAGTGTGAATCCCATACATAATATAGGTATACTTTTGCATGGTCATGTTTTGAAATTTATTAATATCCATTAAAATTAGCAAATCGCATCTTTTTTGAATAATGCACAGCTGTATTATGTTCATTTGACCAATAGTCTACCCCAGTGTTTCCCAACTGGTGTGCCACGATATCGCCTAAGGGGTGCTGCGAGATATTATGGAGATAAATTAAAAAAAATATTAGTCCACTTAAGGTCTTAAAATAAAAATGAATTAAGTCGAATTAATATATTACTCTCATGCATGACAGACTCATTGGATAAGTCGTCATCTGGTCACAGTGTGAGAAATGTGAGCTTTGGCCTGAGTTAAGTCTGGCTGCCAGTGTACGACCCCGTTCAGCCAACACCATCTACAGCAGAAAGAATCCGCGCGAAGCCTGTGACATCACTGAAGTCGTTCATTTCACCTATAACCGTTGGATATACTGCAAAAAAGATAAAGATATCACATGCGTTGGCCTGCTATATCCAATGGCTACAGGTGAAATGTACTTCTTCAGTGACGTCACATGAGCTTTGCGCAGAAGCTTTCTGCTATAGATGGCGTTGGGTCAGCGCACACAAGCTCTAAGGAAAGAGGATTCAGTGGGTTTGTAGTTTATTGGTCTAGGGCACTTTCCTGGCGTAGTGAAAGGACATGGATTCGATTCCAAGCAAGGCTAGTTGAATTTTCTTTCTTGAGTTTATGTTCGCATCAGCCAACAGTCGAAACCTTCCTAGTAATTGTGGAGAGTGACATCACCTTCGAATAATCTCAAAAATCCTCATTTTTTAACATTTATCAAGATTGCAAGATGCAATAGGTATGTACTTTCTATCGAGCATCTCAACTGGTTTGTCTCACCATTTGATTTCGCAGACAATGCGGAGAAAACACACTGCTTGTGAACAGGATGAATTTATTGATCTTTGCTCCTATTCCACACTCAAAGGTAAGTTCAACAAGAAATAGGGGGCCGGTGACTGCTTTTTGGCTTAGACTGAGAGAGGAGTATCCTAATCTAATGAAGAAAGCAATTAAAATTCACATTTTTCAACATCATATCTGTCCGAGCAAGATATATCTGCTATGGCGGCAATAAAATACAAAGCAAGAAATAGACTGCTATTACTCAAGCATACATCCACCTCACACAAACGCGACTTTTGTTGTAATAAACTGTGCTTTGTGTGGGTTCAAGGAAGGGTGCCCCAAGTTTCTAATGTTACTCCCGAGGGTGCCGCGAAATCCAAAAGGTTGGGAAACGCTGGTCTACCCAGTCTGGCTTGAAAATTATAGGTGACTGATTGAGTGGTTTAAAGATTTTTAATGCTTTTAGTCAGGGCTGGACAAATTACAAAAAAAATTGTAGGTGGCAGAACAATTTTTTTAGGGGCCAAAACATCTTTCAACTGAAAAAAAAAAGATAAATAATGTTTCTTTTGACTTTTTTTCCAGGATATAGTGACCCTCTTTCATGTTAGCATGTCTCAGCCTGCAATTTAGTAACTACACTAAGAACATTTTAGGCTTCAATACCAAGTTTTTAGTTGCTATGGCAACCTAGTGCCTGGGATTTTTCCAGCCCTGCTATTTGCTACGCTTGAAAGTGACTGAATGCTGAAAGATTTATTCTTTCTTACAGCGATATGTGTTCAAGCATACCAAACCTAAAAAGCCAGAGGGCTTCAGAATTTATGAAGCTCATGTTGGTATTTCATCTGAAGAACAAAAAGTCGCAAGTTATTCTCATTTCAGCAAAAATGTTGTTCCCAGGATAAAGAACCAAGGTTGAGACTTTATTTTTTGTATTTTGATCACATGCAGTTTGAAATTTTATTACAGTTGGGCTACTCTTTTTTCAAAATACATTTTCAATGAAATTTAAAATTAATAAAAGAGTATTTAAAATAATTCTTACTGATGACGTACAAAAAAAATGTTTTGGTGCTTCAGTATTTGATTGTTAATTGCACCTATATTAATACTACCCTATTCGTTATTAACCTGTACTTCAGAGTTATGTTTTTTCTGGTGAATATATGGTATTAAAAGAAAAAAGCAATATTTTTGTTTATATTCATGATTTTTGTTAGCTTTTGCTGTTTAATAATTCTTCAGGCTAAAGAAAAGTATGGTTGTACTTATATACACAAGAATAAAATTATCCGACACCATCAGGACACGCCCACTTTTGTGAAATCAAAATCCCTAGCAAATTGAATATATATAAATTAAATGATTACAGTTATTTCTGTGTAGTAAAATTTTTAGCATCATGAACACTGGCCTAGTACAAAATGAAGAATTACTATTATTATAGTTATTTCACTGGTTTACAGTTAAAAAAAGAAATCTGATTAACATATTTAAATCATACAAAAAATATGTAAAGTTGAAGGAAGGAGAAATCAAGAATTATCTGAATTGAATTTACTGTATTATAAAAATGTATTTTTTCTCTTATTGCGCAGGTTATAATGCAATCCAATTGATGGCTGTTATGGAGCATGCATATTACGGAAGTTTTGGTTATCAAGTCACAAGTTTTTTTGCTGCATCTAGGTAGTTATCTTACCTGCTCATTTTTGAAACATAGGCCATCCAATCTAATATGGCAGTGCATTTTTTTATTTTGTATACATTTTTCTAACAATGCGAAGTCATTATGGCCCTTAAGAGTTATCAACATGAATCAAATTTTCGGAAAGTTTTTGAGCTGCATTATTGGTTTGAAGTACAGTAGAACTCTCGCTAATACAGCATATATCAAACCAGGATGTGCCAGATTACTGGAAGTTAATTGAAAAAAACCCATTTGAATTATATAAACTGTGCACAGACATTTCGTGACAAGTTTTCTTTTCTATGCTGGATGGAATCCTGTCTAAAAAAACTGAATTACACTGGACAGGCCTGATTAGCACATGGCTGGATTACCACGAGTCTATTGTAGTTCATTGATTGGTGTGTTGTCTCCTTGTTCTTAACAAGAATGGAAAACAGACCAATTTCTAAATCTTCATTCTAATTCTCTAGATTAAATATTAACGTTTCTTCATAAACTTCTCTGGTCTCTGTATTTTTTCCAATAATTCCCTTGCTGTCTGTGGATAACTATTCTGCCTTTGAGTCTTCGAAGATAATTGTCAAGTTAGGACTTGGAGAAATTTGTGCAGGGTCAGTGACTAGGAAATCCTGCATCGGAATGCAACAAGGCATCACTATGCATTTGTATTTCAGTATGAATATGTGATGTCAGTAACATCTACAATATCAGTTTGTTGATTCAATTTAAAATTTCCATGAGATTTTCCAAAATTTCAAATTATAAAGCAAGATATAAATGTCAGAATAACAATAAATTCCTGTACAATGATATTTTTCTAAACTTTCTGTGGATTCGCCTATAGTTTGGTGTCAAACTCCTCTTGATGCAACAATATCCTTTACTACGATGAACCTCTCTATAACAATAGCTTATTAAAGATTTTGAAACCATTACAACTTTGTTTTTTTAATATTTCTCTTGAAATATCCTTCAATATATTTTTATACTCCTCGCATATTTTTGTTCTTTTGAGTGTGTCTGATGACATGGGCATCACCTGATCACCAAAAGTGTTGGAAGTTTTCAGTATTGTTTATTTTCCCTTGTGGTGGTCGAGTGCTCATAGTCCAGAGAGCAACAGGCCTACAACAATATAATTATTCAATCATTACACTTTGCTCATAGTTGGAAAAGTTGAGGGAGATGGCAGCACTACACATAACACGCATTACACAGAAACAGAGTTCGGGTTAGGTTCACAACACATATGCATGCTTCCAGCATAGCCCAGTCTTCTTTGATTACCCTATTAAAATCTTTTCATTGATATACGGAGGGCTATGATATGGTTAGGAGTACCATTTACTTTTGTGTCTTTCGCTTATTGGTTTTTGTGTAATACACCTCTAAACAGGGTTAATACATATAACTGAATTTTGTATATCAGCTAATAAAATGAAATTTTTTGTGGCAAATAAATAATCGAAAGTGCATTTTCTGATGGTACTGACAACGCTGATTTAGAAAAAATGCAAACAGCAACATAAATTTAGTGGCACGTGATAATGTTGCCTCTCAATATCATGATAACCCCTTTACAATATTTTTTCTTTATCCACAAAATATCATATCGAGGTTTCACTGTATTTACTGTTAAAGCATTTTTTAGCAGCTGAAAAGTTATTAGCACTTGGTTCCCAAATATTTTTTGTTGACTCTTCCCCCTTGTGTAAACCACTTTCAGCAGAACACCATTGTTTGTGCAAGAATTGACTGTTGGGGAAAGGGGTCACCATGTGCTTCTTTCTGTCTAAAGCCGGTATTACACTATGAAAGTTTGGCAAAAGATCTTTTAAAATACTTGAAAAAGAAAAAAAAAACAACCAATAGATTATTGGTATATAGTTTATAGTCTTATTGATTACATTTTCAAGATTTATAAAGGAACTTTGTAAAGTTTTTAGTATAATACTGGTCTCTTAAAGCAGTTTATTTCTTGTAGTTTTTACATTAATATATATTTTTTTAAACTTTCAGTCGTTTTGGAACACCCGAAGAGCTTAAGGAACTCATTGACAATGCCCATGCTCATGGGCTCTATGTGTTGCTGGATGTTGTTCACAGTCATGCATCGAAGAATGTCTTAGATGGTCTCAACCAATTTGATGGCAGCAATTCTTGTTTCTTTCATGATAAAGGACGTGGGGAACATTCATTGTGGGGCAGTAGACTCTTCGATTACTCACAGTAAGTGAAAAAAAATATGAATTTTTTGTAAATTTTTGAATAAAATCTTTTTCTTTTATTACCTTATGGCAGCGGTTCTCAACTTTTTTTGACTCGTGGAGCCCTTTCTGGTACATAATTCTGATGACGAAGCCCCATTTGCTTATTTTTTATTTATTCATCAAAGTTACTGATTTATTTTTGTTTAAAAATATTTGTAACTATTTTTTTCAAATTTGTTTTTTTTTAATTTTCTTCGAGTGGCCGTGGAGCCCCTGGGGAGTGCACACAGAGGCTCCGTGGAGCACCAGTTGAGAACTGCTGCCTTTAGGGTATATTTTTTGTTTCATTGGAGGCATTGCTCATTGGTATGCTCTATTGATATTATTTTTTCACAATTTCTTTCCGATATCTGCCTCTGGTCATGTTGCACATTGAAATACTGTTTTATTCCAAAAGGTAGAGGAAAAAAGTAAATAAAAAGGCATTGATTAAAAATTAATACCTACATTATTTGTTAAATTCCAAAAATTCAGATAGCAATGTATTATCTAGCTATGAGAATTATGTATTTAAAAAAATATATATATTGGTGATATGTTTTGTGAGACAAAATGTTAAATTTGATTGAAATTTGAAATTTTTCTGAGAAAAATGTTAGTTTTTCAATAACACATATCTAGAAATTGAGAATGAATATAACTTGAAATGCTTTCACAGATGGGTTTTGAAATATTGTGCACTAAAAATCTGGAGGAAAAAATGTTTCACAGATTTTTTTTGTATGTACAAAAACCCTCTAACTGGTCATTTTTGGTGTTATGAGGGGTAGGGGAAACTAATATATGATAAAGTTGATGTTAAAATGACATGGGTAAGTTCAAGTAGAAAGAAGATGATGCATGTTGTCACACATTTATCTAAATTATTTTGGAGGAGGCATCCGAGGTGCAAGGAAAGGGTCCAAAAGTGATGTCTTTAAAAAGTTTAGTCTTTAAAAATTGTCAATGGTTCTATTCATTTAAATGTCAAATATATATATATATATATATATATATTTAACATTTAAATCAATATATATATATATATATATTTAACATTTAAATGAATATATATATATATATATATATATAAATTCTGGCAGAACTATTATGGGTCTCTAAAAAAAAGTAATTACTTGAATGTGCCAATAGAGGCTAAGAATAAATTTAAATATCCAGCAAACCTGGTCAGCTATTGCATTTTTAATCATTTTTTGCCGCTTTAATAATGGCACGAAAGCTTGGAGAGCCATGATCTATAGAGTCACCAAGAATCGAAATTGACTCGGTGGTTCCTAACAACAACAACAAATAATGGCACTTCCCCACTAATTTTTTGTTTTTCATGTGCTTTTGGGTAAGATGAATGTAAAAATTTCGCAATTTTTTGAGGATGGCACCTTGGGAACCCTTTCCTTGTAAATTACCTGAACTTTTCCCATGTCAAACAGAACATGGTCATATACATGAATCATAGAGATACCACTTAATTGCTGGCATTCCATTTCATGATACAACTGACAAAGTTTTAATAAATAACATCATTGTTCTAATTATTAATTTTCTGCGTTATTTTCCTATTAATTATGAATGAGCTCTCATAATATCACTTTATGCACTTACATATTAATTCTGATATCTAACGGGTGTTGTAGCCTGGCTAACTCGAGCGAATAGTGGACAATTGTCTTAAGGTTCTAGATCAACATGTATTGTCTTGAAATCAATGTTTTTTCTGTAATGCTCTTCAGTAGTTTTTGGGTAAAATCTCTTTTTAATTTGAATCACCTTTATATGCTTTTAGAAGGATGTAGAGAGCTTTGAAATCAAGGAGTCTTTATTTTCAGTCTGTCAAAACTTTAATACAGTAAAACCTCTCTAACATCTGCCTCCAAACAACGGCCACATTTTGTTGGAACCGAACGTGTCCCATAGACTCAACATTGCAAGAAACCTCAAAACAATGATTTTCAGATACCGGCCACATTTTCACAGTCCCGTTAACGGCCATTGTTGAGAGATTTTACTGTATAATAAATACTGGCAACAATACATATTGTTTTACAAACCATTATTGCTGGACATTTTTTGGCCATTCTAGGAATATTCCTAACTCTGATGAACTTTCAAAGTTGCGTGTCATTCAAGTCAGGTCCTGTTTGGTACACATACGTATAAAATGTGGCAAAGATCAGATTAAAATTGTAAATTTGTATTGAGAACATACAGACAGAAAATCAATTTTATATACCATAAAGCCCCTCTTTTGTTTATGCTGACAGGCAAAAGAAAAAAAAGTGAAAGAAGGGGTGACGGTAAAAAAAAAGGGGTGTCTTATTGAGTTTAACATAAAAGTTATGTTAAACAAAACACAATTATTATTTTGCCTTAAAAGGGGAGGGGGGGGGGGGAGGTGACTTCAAGAGGCATTTCACTGTTTATAGATTAGTGAAAATTTGATTTCATGCTTTAACTCAATTATTTACATTTCAGGTGGGAAGTGCTGAGGTTTCTTTTATCAAACTTATGTTGGTACACGGATGAGTACCAATTCGATGGTTTCCGATTTGATGGTGTAACTTCGATGTTGTATCACACTCATGGCATAGGCCATGGCTTCAGTGGAGACTACAATGAATACTTTGGCCTAAATACTGACACAGAGTCCTTAACGTACTTAATGTTGGCCAACCACATGCTCCACAAGTTTTATCCTGAGCTGATAACTATTGCTGAGGTGAAAAGGAAAAATATATATTAAATTATTTTTAAATAATTAATTGAAAAATTGTGTGTTTATTATATTTTCGTATACAACTTTTTTTGGTTCTACAGGATGTTTCAGGAATGCCTGGATTGTGCAGACCTGTATCAGAAGGTGGAAATGGTTTTGATTATCGTTTAGGAATGGCAATACCCGATAAATGGATTCAGGTAATACTTTTTTTTATTTCTCAAGAGAGTGTAAAAACATCAGTATGGTGTGTTAGTGATCCTCTCATAATTTGTATCTTTCGTAAAGACGGTGAAATTTCAATACAATATTTTGTGAACTGTGAAAAAATATCATTGTAGAGCGTAGTTCCTCAAATATCTTGTTCCATCCTCCCCCTTCAGAAATTTGTTTCTTTGATTGTTCCCCCAACTCAAGTGAACCTATAGTATCCTATGTTGTACCCACAGCTTCTATCGCCCTCATCAGGGGCCAATATTACCCACTTTAGGAAACATTGTAGATCAACTGTTCTCAACCTTTTCTGACTTGCTTTCTAGCCTACAATTTCTATGGTGGAGCCCGGCAGGCCTCTTTTAATTTATCAAATTTGATTATTTCATTGTCCTGGAGCTTGCAACTGTCCACAGGTTGACAATCCTTGTTATAGAGGGATTTATCATTGTTGAGGTTTCGCTACAGTTTGCCTTAGTTTCGTTAAAACTAAGGCAACTTTCCTGGTTGAGACTTACTGTTCTGTTCGTAGTTCATCTTGGGGCTAATATCTGGAAAGTCTCTTCAATAAGGCAACTTAATCATTGAATCTTGAAGAATAGGAAAGTCATGTTTTCAGGGGAGAAAAAGTTGATCCCCTTTTACTTGCATCCACACCCTATCAAATCTATGCGAAGTTGTTGAATTAGTTTTATTTTGTAGATTTATTTAAAAAACATCAAAATTTCCTAGAGCGCAGAAAGCGGTGGATCATATGCAACAGTCTATAATCAACACTTAAAAATTTACATGTTTTGAATGTACACACCTCGGTAAGCAATTTAATGAGTTTTACAATTACAATGAATTTTCAGCCATCGTTGGGCAATTTGCCTGTTGTGGCCTTGTGTTTGCATAAGGTCATCTTTGGGGATGGAATAGAAATTGTTTCATAAGCAGGGTGACTAAATAACAAGTAATCCTAATTCACTGATGGGCTGGGATCAATAAAAGGTGACATTATAGGCAGGGTGATGTTAATAGTGATAATTTTGTACCTAAATCTTAGGCTGAAATTACAGTGGGACAAAGAGGTAAGCGGTACGAGAATCGCAACTATAGGAAGAAAAAAATGCATAGGGGTAGAGGAAGAGACATTCGCTCATAGTAGAACAGGATAGAGAAAATAGCCAGAGGGGTTCTGAAATGTAAGATGTAATAATGATGATTCTTCTGCAGAAGAAGGAAAGAAAAAAAAGGAAGAAACGGACCAATCTGCAGATCGAGGTGAAAGCAAACCAGATTGTAGGTAGCGCACCTCGTTGAGTGGACACTATCTCTTGTTTGTCTCGCTGCTCGAATATGTGTAGAACAAAGCAATACAATTGTTTTCATTGCTAGTCTCCTTTATGCACTCCCATACCTCGTGGTTGCCTCACTATGTGTTCAGCCTTACTGTATAACTTGGCTATTATAAGCAGAAAATTATAGTGAGAGATGCTACAGGACAGTGTGTTCTATGCAGAAAAAAAGTAATTTTGCTACCATATTCTTGCAAACCACTATGTAGTATTGTCCAACAACACTGTTGTTTTTAATTTGTTCAAAGCTTTTGAACATTACATTAAACAAGCCTTTTTTACCTGGAAGTTTCATTCTCACTAGCTGATATTTACTTTCGAGCCAATACTTTCATAGATCATGGTGCTGCTGTATTTTTTTTTTTAACTTTTTGCACAATAACTTTTTTATTTCAGAAAAAAAAAACATGTTCTTACACATGATTTCTTTACATTATGCTTTGTTTACCCAGTTATAGTTCAATCAGTTTTGACTTGCGAGTAATAAGATTCAGTCCTTTAATTTCTTTTTCTCTGTTTATTATATAGCTACTGAAGGAACATCAAGACGAAGATTGGAACATGGGTGATATAGTTCACACTCTAAGCAACCGTAGATGGATGGAGAAGACAGTTACTTATGCTGAATCTCATGACCAGGTGAGTTTAATCCCTTCAACTATATTTCAAGGCAATTATCAAAAATTGAAATAATTTTTCCCTGTTTAATCTATAAAGTTCAATGAGAAGGTTTTTTTTAATGAAATGGTGAATCTTTTTAACCCTTAAACTGCTCCTATGATAAATTGATTATGAGCTTAGTAGCCTGCTGAATCGTTTTCTGATGATTTGCAATACCGCAGAAGAAAAGAAATTAATTTTTTTCTTGCGCACACATAGAAAAGTTTCTGGCTACTTGTCTGGTTAAAGAAATTAAATTTTTTCTCTTCACACAAATGTTGCAAATGTGTGGCGAATTGTGTCTTGAGTAACTAGCACTTGTGAATAGCCATAGTGCTTCAGGGTAATGCGCAACCTCATATGGCAGTTCATTCAACTGGTACTTTTTTTTTTCCATTCTGTTTCTTAATTTTCCTTAAAATCAGTCATTTTCATGTGCAATGACCCAATGAATAGTAAAACAAAAAAATGCAACTACAGTGAAAATTTAGGCAATTGGAAAGAAAATTAAGCATTGCTGGATGAAAAAAGGAATTGTGAATTAGTTTTGCCAAGTATTGTCGAATTATCAGGCATTGAAACCAAGAAGGGCAATGGTAGTTACCTGCCATTTAAAAGCCTCATGCTCCAGAATTATTTCTGGAGAGAACTTTTGAAGAAAACAACCTGGATTTTTTTTATCTTTTAAGTTGGAGTTGTCATTGCGACTGGAAGTTTGCTGTTTACAGGTTCATATTGTCATATTCATGTTGCTCACCAAATAAGGTGCTAAGCAAGATGGCACGGATTATCCCTAATTGCATATATTCCCCCATGTATTTTTATTTTACGTTCAGGTTCACTGGAGCGAGTGAACTCAACCCAATAAGTTTAATGATGCTAGTTTTTTGATGTTAGTTTCTAGCCCAGAAGTTATCAAACCCATTTGCTCACCAACAAGGTGTTAAGCGAGATGACTCACTCCGATGGATATTTTATATTTCACTATAAGATTCTCATTTTCCTTTTTTTTTCTTGTATCCTGTATTTGTAATATGACAAGTGTAAGATAACAGAAGAGATGGCATGGGGCCTCCTCCAATTGCTTTTTAAGTATACATTCATTCTAATATGTACATTACATCCATCCTTATTAACAAAACCCTGGAACTTTTATCTCAATCCTATCTTGTCTGTTATTACCACAAAATTTGTTAATCGTGACAGTAGCCAATTGTTCAGGGAAAATATTGTAAAAATTTTGAATGTTTGTTTTTATTTTGAGTCAAAGAAGGAAAAAAAAGTGTTCTGGACTGTGCCATTCTTACAACTGGGCTGGAAGATATCTCTGCGATGGGATAAGTCCAGTGACAAAGTTCTGGTGTTCATTCAGTTTTACAGGTTCATATTAAACATAGATATTCCTACCTTATTACCCCTAAACTAGCTGGCGTGCCACTAATACCCATATTTTTTTTTTTTTTTTTTTTGCATGACAGAAAAATCAAGGTACAGATTCTGGTTCCAGAAAATTCTTAAATATATTTAATCAAATAATCAATTGAATTGGCTGATTTCCACCTCGTCTGTTCTCTGCTTTTTGAGATCCTTTGTGTTTTGTGAACTGCGTTGAAGAGAGCTTCAATTTCACATTTGCTTTTTGCTACCATAAATCTTAGTTTATTGCAAATGTCTGATACTAAGCATATTCTTTCTCATAGATTAGATGGGCTAAATTAGTAGACTGCAAAGTATTTCTGCATTCCTTTTTTTTCGACCATGTGTTTAAGATATGAATAAGCAGAGCAAAAAGTTAAAGAATCGCACTGCAAAACATGATATTGTAATATTTAAAGTGAAAGCATATTTCTCTGTTTGATACATGAACATTAAAAAAAAAAGCCATGCAATATCTTACTTCATATTAAGCTGGCATTAATTAGGTTAGCGTGATAAGTAAATGCTGAATTTTTATTTCATTATAAAATTTCTGGACCAAACACGTTTGCTATAGTTAAAATTATTATTTTATTGCCTTTCATATATTTATTCAGTATTTAATATAGATTAATATTGATTTTCTGAATATATAATGTGATCCTCATTGAAACTCTCTTTTCCTGGCATGTCGGGAATGGACCAGACTCCAACATTTAAAAACCGTGGTGTCTTCTGATTTTTACGGCATGCTAGATAGTGGGGGGGGGGGGGGGGGGGAGATACAGTATAATTTTTGATGCCATCTGGGGTAGGACAAGCATTTTGTTTGTATCAAGTAAGTTTGCCTTAATCCTCTAAGAAGCATTGACCCGATGCCTCACCTTTGAAAAGTTTTTTATTTTAGCAATGACGAGCCCAGATATTTTGTGAAACTGATTTCTCAATGGAACACATTTCTCTATACTCTTTACTTTGCACCAGTTGAAAATCGGAAGAAAGCCTACTTCATAAAAGAAAAAAATACAGTATTTTAAAGGAGGAGTGGGGGGGGGGGTTAAGTGATTTCTGCTATGCTAGTTAAAGGGGGTTAACAAGATTCGTCTGTACTCTCAATAGCAGTGTTGAATAAAACAATATTTTTTTGGACTGATTGCAACGTAAAAACAAAGAAGTACCATAAAATAACTTATGGTGCACTGGAGAAACACCATTTATGTGCCAAGATCAAGTAATTCAAATTATAGGAAATTAAACCTGATAGGGGCCATTCAAGTATTACGTAAGCAAATTTTTAGCCATTTTTGACCCCCCCCCTGTCAGCAAAATTTCATCAACTCTGCCCCTCTGAAACCTAACGCATATTGGTGGGATCAGAGACGTACACGGGGGGGGGGGGGGGTTCTCTCGTGCCCCCTTTCCACGATCAAAATTTTATTTTTTAATGCAAAAAAAATTATTTTTTTTTAAATTGAAATTTCGGAAGAAAATACCTTTACATGTTGTTATAATCAATTTCTGTTAATTTCAATGTTATTTGAAGGCTATGAACTCAAAATTTATCTTTAATAAATTCATCGCGACCCACCCTCTAAGCCATATAATGATAAATCACATAAAGTTCCTTGGCCCCCGGACCAAATATAGCCCTGGGGGTTACTTGATGTGGCCTGCTCTCTTCAAACCTAATTTTGTAAAAATTAACTACACGGCACATTTACAGATCGCTTAAGTGTCCCATGGTACAATTCCAGAACATTTAAGCGGCCCGTGGCATATTTTCAGATCACTTAAATGACCCGAGACACAGTTCCAAAACACTTAAGCGATCCGTGACACATTTAGAGATCCCTTGAGTGACATGTGACGTAGTTTTAGAGCACTTAAGTGGCCTCCAGTGCGGTTCTACATCACTCAAATTACCCACGACACATTCTCAGATTATTTAAGTGATGCATGGCACATTTCCAGAGCACTTAAGTGGCCCGGACACATTTCCAGATCACTTGGATCCGCGAAATATTTAGAGATCACTAAAGTGGCTCTGTAGGGCACTTATGAATAGGAGGGATGTTACTTCCATTGTTCACAAACTGTCGAAAGGGTTTTCTCATTTTTGTCACACCGAGTAAGATGCCATTAAAAATATTTCATATTTTCATAAAAGGTGGTTGATGATGTAAGCATAATCCAAACACCCCCCCCCCCTTATCAAAAGTCAGCAAATTGGAAACCCCCGTCTCCCCCATCAATGATGACTTAATACTTGAACGGCCCCATAGCACTTACATGACATTTTTTTTTTTTAAGTTGGCATTATATTATTATAACCATGAATATTTTAGACCATCAGCAATCAGATTTTTCAAAAATAACGGCATATCAGGGTTATTTTTTAGACGAGAGTATAAAAATACAACGCAGCATTTTCATTTGGCAGAATCAAAATATCGAAGCCTTCACAAAATTTTAATATTTTCCCTTTTGATTTTTCAGGCTCTTGTTGGTGATAAAACAATAGCATTTTGGTTAATGGATAAAGAAATGTATGACTACATGTCTGTACTTACTCCTTTGATTGCACCCATTGATAGAGGAATAGCATTGCATAAAATGATTCGCTTCATAACCCATTCCCTTGGTGGAGAGGCTTGGCTGAACTTCATTGGTAAGTCATCTTTTCCATGGTGTTCAAGTATGTACTTTCATAACACAAAGTTTGTAGGAAACTGGTTGATATGCACAGATGACAACTAGGAAAAAAAATTCACATTTGCCTCCACTGGAACTCAAACCACAGCCCTCTCATAGTCCGGAAGAGTGCACTACACTATAGAAGCAATAGGAAATTTCTTTCTACTGGAAAGATCTTCCTTCGAGCGTATATGCTGAACAGCACCATGCAATGGAAGATGACAAGCAATCAGGTAATGCCTTCAGAACTGTATCAAGGCCGCCAGATGGTGGCATATATGAAGAGAAAATGTCCTCTTCACTTGTTAATGCAAGGTACATATGGAACTGAAACTTGTATTGACAAGCCTTTCAGTTTTCTTCATTACTTCTATAGCGCAGTGGTAGCACACTCATCCAAACTGTGAGAGGGCTATGGTTCAAGTACCAGTGGACACACATGAATTTTTCTTTCCTAGTCGTCATCGCTGCAAACAACCAGTTTCCTGCATATGTGATATTAACAAGTGGAGAGGTCTCTACATATGTAGGCTATTTCCATTGATGAAGTTTTTAGAAGGTTTTAAAATACTGCATTTTACACGGACTAAATTAATAAAAAAAAATTCGAAAACGCATTTAAAATATTTACAGCAGAGATTTTTTATTAATGTGCATTAATGAGGCTGTACCTTTGAATCATTAAAGGTTTAAGGTTTCAATAATCAAATTTTTCTCTCATGTCAGGGGGTTTGATGTCCTGGGGAATCTGTTTCAAGGAATAGGTATCTACTAATAAAATCAACAGTTGCTCAATAAAATTAAGTTGGGGGAGGGGCAGTTCTTCAGTCACAATCACCATGTGCCTATGACAGCTACCGAGTCTACCAGGTTTCTCTCTCTGATTTTCAGGGAGACTCCAGAGTTTTGACCCTATCCTCCATTCTCCCAAAACATACTTAAAGTTACCCAATTTACCCATACTTGAAGTACATCACCAAATATCTTTTCAATGTTTAGTTCTAATCGAAACATTTTTAACATTGTAAAATTGGACATAAGTTATTCATTACTTTCATGGCAATGAAATTCATTTTCAGGCAATGAATTTGGCCATCCAGAATGGCTTGATTTCCCTAGGATTGGCAACCAGGAGAGTTATAAATATGCAAGAAGACAGTGGAATTTGGTAGATGACGATTTGTTGCGGTACAAGTTCCTAAACAACTTTGATCGTGCGATGAATTTGACTGAAGAAAGATTCCATTGGCTGAGTTCACCCCAAGTAAGTAAAATCTATTTATGTGGGGGATATGTTTTCTATTTTATCATAGAATCAAGTGTTTTTAATTAAAAAAATCTGTGGGTAGATCTCGTTCCCACAAATCAAATGATACTGCTTTGGTTTTAATACCACTTCTGGTCTGCTCACCAAGCTCTCGTCTCACTTTCATAACAAAAGTGTTTTACATTATATCTCAGAAGGTTTGCAATGCAAATACAAGACAATGGTATTGTATGTTAGATATTTCCAAGACAAATCTGAGAATACCAATTTCTTTGTCAGTACCTACCATGCAGTTCAAGGCGCGAAGGACATATTCATGTCACAGCCTACTCCAATTTATTTTAAATTTGAGACAGCTATAGCATTTTTTCAATATTGCTTGGAACTGCTTTCAGCTAGCAACCTCACTAGTTTATGTGCTGCTGAGGGCATCTGGTGACATCAGTATTTTTTATCATCTGCCATCCAGAAGTTTTAATAAAGTTATCACTGTTGCCACTTTCGAGGTCTGTTTCTTACATGAGCAAAAAAAGCCCACAAATTTCCAGGGCCTATTCAGATGCCAAAATTGGCATCTTTTGATATTTTAAATGTTTACAAAAATATTAACAAATGTTTTTATTTTTGTCTCAAAGGGGGTGGGGGGGAGGGCAGGCAGCCAGCCCTCTTTGCCCGTGCTTCAAATAATGCTATATACAAAGGGGCCTCAAAGTCATGTTTGCCCAAGGCCTGAACTTATGAGGAACAGGCCCTAGCTACTTCCTATTAAAGCTCAAAAGTGTAGTATGATAAATTACTTAACAAGATCAAACACCTAACCCAGTGGTTCTTAACTGCTCCAGAGTGACGCAGTAGTAAGATGCCTGTCTTCTCTTCCACCATGAAGGTTACAGCCAAAATCTGTGGGTTCGATTCCAGGCAAGAACATCAGAAACAAGCTCTTCATCTACCAAGCCTGGGGTACCACCGATAAAGATTGCACCTTCAAATCCGACCCAACTGCACTGGTTGGAAATTGCCACATGGCGATATATGACCAGCAGAGTCTGTGTGCTGTAAAGTAGTGGTTCTTAACTAATGTTTCATCATACATGTTACTGATTCTTCATAAATTTATTACGCAATAGGTTGCAAGAGTTTCAGTTCATGTTTATTAGAGTTTCAGCCTAGTGAAAAATTAAGAATCACCAGTGAGCGTTATGTCTTCCCCCCCCCCCCCCACTTCAGGACCACTAAAGGTGTTTAATCAGTGTGCTAACAGCACTGACTTATGGAGCTAAAACATGGACACTCACAAGCAAGACTATACAAAGGCTACTTCAAAGGAGCATGGAAAGATTTATGCTAGGCATCACAAGGAGAAAGACAGGAAACAAATCACTTGGATAAGGAACCACACAAAGGTATATGATATCATGGAAAGAATTGAACATCTAAAACAGACTGGACATATTGCAAGAAGACAGGACAACAGCTAGACTACAAGTATTCTAGATTGGTACTCCTGTGGTGTTAAACATCCGAGAAGGCATCCCCCATGCAAGATGGATGGATGAGATCAGAAAAGTGGCTGTGGCTAAAGCATCAGACAGAGCAAAATGGAAAAATTTAGAGATCTTCATTCAGCAGCAGATTGAAAATGGTTGTTGGTGATGTTGACTCATGTCTTATACATGAGTGTATGTAAAATATTGATTTTCTGTCTGTGTGTATTCTCTATACAAATTTACAGTTTTTGGCTGATCATCGTCAAATTTTGCATGTATACCAAATGGTACTCAACTTGAATGATAGGCTACTTTAAAATTTTTTCAGAGCTGAGCGAATGACTGAAATGGGAAAAAAAACTGTTTTGCAAACAATGATTTGTGGGCATCAACAATTTTTTTTTGCAATGTTTACTTTGATTACCGTGGTTCCCTAACACTGCGTTTCAGACATGTTTATTCCTTTACAATGATTTGCCACTTCTTAATGCTGCCAGTATATGGGTAAAACCTCGGGTATTGTAGTTAGTATGACTATAAAGTTGTCCATTACATCACACACACACACAACACACTTTTCTTTAGCCTCCAGACAAAAAAATGGTTGCATCTTTCATTATTGTAAGTATATGATAAAATTAAATTACAACTTGCTTGCGCACATGTTATAATACTTGTTTGAATTTCATTCATTCAAAATATTTCTTTGATTCTTAAGGCCTATGTCAGTTGGAAGCATGAAGATGATAAAGTTATCGTGTTTGAAAGAGCGAATTTGGTGTTTGTATTCAACTTCCATTCATCAAAAAGTTTCGCCGATTACAAAATAGGTGTTGACAAACCCGGAAAGTATCCTTTTGTTGGTAGTAGTAATTTTGTCTTAGAGAAAAGAACAAAATCTTAAAATGTATTCGGAAACCAAAATTGAAAATGATTAAGATTTTTCTAGGTTCTGTTATTAACTAACTTCATCTATTCGGCACTTTCAATTATATTGCATTCAATATATACAATTTTTTCATTCTCAATTTAGATTTATCTCCTTGAATCTGCTGAATTTAATTGCCCATAATTGATACTTTGTTTTATTTTTTTCTCGAATGAAAGATGTTTGCCAAAAATTTCTCCAGAAGATCTGAGTGTATTAGAAGGATAAATTATGTTACCTTGAAAATTGATGAATGGGTTCGAATTTTGCTTTCCCATTCCAGTATTTCTGTGTCGAACACAAATGTGCATGAAAATTGATTGAGATAGAGAAAGGGATCCGAACTTCATACTAGGACCCCTGCCACCACCTGTTAGATATAACAAAAACTGTTTGTTACAAATTCTTCAACTGAAATTGTCTTAAAGCAATGTGCAGCAGGGTTGGTAAAAAAACCGGTTTTCTTGGTTTAAACCATTTTTTTTGTTTTAAATAGTATTAACATTAAAAACAATAAAATTTCTGAAAAATCATTCAACCTTCCAATAATTAACTAAAATAAAATGTTTATTAATATAATTCCCATATTCCCATATTTAATTAATAAATATTTCTTATATTTTAACTAAAGCCAACTTTTGCAATTTAATTATTTTTTACTTAACTCAATGGATTACTATGTGTTTGAAAATTCTTTTAATGTTGTTATTAATCATATAATATATAAAGGTTTTTCTCCAGTTACTTTCAGTATACTTAATTACGAAGCTATTTTGCAAAAAGTAATAAAAATTAGGTGAATATAATGCATTTAATGAAGCATAAATAATGCAGATTAATTAGCAATGATTTACGATATACAGGGTGATTATAATAAGGTTCTGATTTCAAAACAGTGTAAAAAAAGAACGATTGTCAGAATGACTTGAAAATTGACGTGAATATTCCTGAAAAAATTCAATTTTATTTGATAAAGGGGAAAAAATACTTAAAAATGTAAAATTAATGACATCATCCAACATGTGGGAAATTTGCTCGCAGAATGGAAACGATAGCCAGTCATCGCAGAATACTTTAATTATAGCATTTCACGATTTCATAATTCATGGAAACATCACAAAAAACAAAGTAATTGAACAAATAACTACAACTTACTTAAGGAATGTTAAATATGTTGTCCACTGGCTATGAGGTTGAAAGCACAAAAATTCTTGTTCAACAGAATCGGAGTATGCCATGGTAATAATGTGGATGTGCTTGCAATTCAGCTTTATTAAAACAAATGCCCCCCCCCCCCGGTTAATATTCCTGAGGAACTTCTAACGTATAGGGAATGTGCTGCAGATTGCAATTCATCAAAGTTTGCCATTTGTCCACTGTTTATAACATTTTGAGGTACCCCCCACAGCCAGAAGTTGCAAGGGTTGAGGTGCATCCTGTCAAAATGGGTCTTCACCATCTGCTTTGCTGGTATTGCAATGTGCATCTTGATAGAAGTTCTATCCACACACTGATGCTGTGGAAGTGCCGAAATGATGTGGTTGCACAAAATAGATTATACTGCTAGCCAAGTACAGCATCGTCTGCATTTTGCACTTTTTTCTTTTGCGAAAGAAACTTCTATTGCTTCAGGAGTATCCGTGCAAATTTTCAAGTCATTCTGATTAGTACTTATTGTATAGTTTTGGAATCAAAACTTAAATTATAATCACCCTGTATATAGCTGATTATTTTTCATAAATCTGTTACTACTATATAGTAGAACCTTGATTAACTGGGCTTAACAGTGTGTGTGTGAAAGTATAAAAAAAACAACTATTGAATATTAAGTCTAGGAGATGTGCTACTTCTTATGGGAAAGAAAATGAAAATGTATGTGAGGTAATGTAACAACTAGTACACTAGTCTTTGTCCTTTGAGGACAGCTGGTGTCTTTATTGGATTATAGGACCAACTGCCCCTAGCATGATGGTGTCACTACTGTAGCTGCTTCTTTGTGAAGGGAAAAAGAAACCCTGTGAGATAATACACCACTACATTTAGATGTGTGATGCAATCCTTATTCATGAATTTGCTAAAGATAGAGCATCAGAATGTAGCCAAAGGTTAGAAAATGTTGTAAGAATGAGAAAAAAATTTTGGCTTTTATATATAACTTTAAATGACTAAGATACTTCATATGAAAAATGTATATATATTCTGGCCACTTTTATGAGCCTTTTTGAAAAAAACCACTTATAAAATCTTATGTCATTTAAAGATATACCATCAGAATGTACCCCAAGGATATAAAATGTGGTAAAAATGAAACATTTTGGCTAATAATGAACCAATATGATATTTTTCAAGGAAAAAAAATGATATTTAGGCAACTTCTATTTGATTTTTTGAAAAAAACCACTTGGTTTAAACCAAACAACCCTGGCTGTGCAGTATGAAAAATTAATGATATGCAGTATGATATCATACACTGTTAATTTTCGTGTCTTATGCACCAAAGTATTGGCTAATATGCTTTCCGCAACAGTGCTTGCAAGTGATTTTGCAGCAGACATAAAAACACAAACAATATTTTTACACTAGTGCAGTATAAAAATGAATATTGTAGTATTATACCACATATTGTTCATGTTTACACTGCAAACCAGTTTAAAGCCAACCATTTTCATTTGAAGAATTATGAGCGGCAGTTCTGTTTTTACTCGATAGGTGGCAACAGGGATCCCGGCTCAATGGTGTTTCTTGCATGGATAATACCAGATTTTGAAATATAATGAAAAGGAAGTAAGGAAATCATCCTCCTTTTATTTATTTATTTTTTTGCCGGTTCTCGAATTATTTCTCCTATTTATGCTGGTCTGTGAAATTAACTTCACTGGTCTGCAAATAAAGAAATGTTGAACACTAATATATATATATATATATATATATATATAACCAATCACTTGGCCATTTTCTCAGACAAGTTTTTCTTTTAAAATCCCTTATAATTAAAATTTATGGATGCATATAAATTGTTGTTTTTTTTTTTAAATAATGTGTTTTTATATTCATGTATTTTATATGCATAATCCCAGCCCCCTCATTCGGGGCAATGGCTAAAATTGACAATGGTCGTTGCACAGTATGAAATGAAATATGATTAAGTTATGACCCACACACACACATTCCGTTAAAGATGAAAAATTTTCAAGTAAATTTTTGGTGAGAATGTATAAAAAATTAAATATTAGAGACTGGGGCACCGTACACTGTAATAGATTGTTTGGTTGGTGAAAAATAAATAAATTATAGATTACCAAATGTATTTGGTTTCTGACTCCCCATGTTGAGATGAATTCTTCCAAAGCTTACATTCTAATCCTCAGCTGGATCGCTTTATTTTCCTTAAGCATATTTTTTTCAGATACAAGATAGCACTTGATAGCGATTCTGAAGAATTTGGAGGCCACAAGCGTTTGGACCACAATACAGAGTTCTTCACTTTCCCTGAAATGTACAGCGGCAGGCAGAATTCTATGCTTGTGAGTATCACCACATTCTCAATTTTCTCATGTGTCTTAACAGAAATTAATTTATGTAACTACAGTCAGCCCTCGGTATTCACAGTTTTCATATTCACTCTTTCCAAGTTTTCTGCAATACAGTGCTAATTTTCATATTAGAACGGAATATTGATCATGAACGATAGAACAGCTTGGACTAAGAAAAAACACTTTTTCTGGATTAGTTTAAACATTGTCTTGTTCTTGAAGTCAGAAGGTGTCTTGATAGTGAAGATTTCAAGCTATTTGAAGGTCTTTGGATACTGCATAACACCTGTGAACATCATTACCTTTGAGTCCTCTATGCTCCTTCCAACTCAACATCTAGCATTTAGCTGCCTGATCGGATGGTATGTGAACATTTATGGCTCGCTATAAACATTGCTCGATGAATATTCTGCAGACGATCAAAAAAGATGCAAATGCAAAAAGCTTCTTAAAGTCATGAATGCATTTTACTAATGCCATCAGTGTCATTGCTAGACTAGAGTTGTGGAAGCTATAAAGATGAAAACACTCATCTCATGCTGGAAGAATTTGAACTACAATGTGTGCCCGAGGACACATCCTTTTTCATAGGCATCAGACATGTTTCAGACCTGTTGGTGCTGAGATTGAGCTTTAAGCAGGAAATTGTGATTTATTTCTGGGGGGGGGGGGGTGCTCAAACCTGCTCTGCAAAACTCTATCGGTGCTCAAACACCTACAGCACCTCCCTCCACTCCCCTTTTCTGTGGAGCCAGCTATAAAAGTTATGAAAGACACGTTAGCAAAGCAGCAGGGTGGAGAAGGTTTCAATGATGTTGACATAGAAGAAATTAGAGAATTTTTTGACAGCAATTCAGAAATCGACAGGAGGTATTAATCAAGCTGACTGTTCCTGAAATTAAAATGTTATCCCCCATGAAGATAATCAAGATTAAGAAGTGGAAGACAAGTTATTTACTAATGACATAATGCCAGAGCTTCACAAGTTTAAATTGGCAATAGACTGTTTCCATGACATAGACTCATCTATGGTACATTTTTCACATGATGGAAAATTGGTGGGGAAACCTTGTTTCTATACAAATACAACGGCACAACATTGTAGTATTCTTTCAGGAAACATCGCTGATAATAACTGGACATCCCCTTCTACTTTTGCTGCACAAAGCAGATATAAATGAGACGTCTAAAAAACAAAAGTTTATGGTTATTTGTGGCCACCTCTGGAATGTAACCCCCGCTAACACCAAGGGGGTGACTATATTGTTTTTCTAACTAGATTTCTTATGTCATCATTTTACTGTGCCTGAAATGCAAGGCAGGGTCATATTTGTATACTCTGTAAAACCTCTCTGCAACAATTTTTATTTCAAATCTTGTTTACCCAGTAGCTGAACAAATCAGAATGAAACATCATTCTCATACAAAACAGCTTACAAAAGCGGAAAATTTATGTCAAAAAAAACATTTTGAAAAATACCTGTCAGGTAGGATGTAATTACACAATTGGCATCCTGTTCAATCACTATCATTAAAGCAACATGATACAAAAGATGTCTATAATCCCAATGAAGGAGAAATGAAAGACTGGATACAAAGTGGAGATAAAGATGAACTTTGCAAAGAAAATTCATGCTCCTCTGCTGGGAATCGAACCACCATCCACTCTCAGTACAGGCAAGTGTTTCACTATTAAGCTGCAGAGGATTGACATTTTCTTCCCTTGGAGCATACGTGCTCAACCCACGGCCCAAATGTGACCCTAGAAGAATCTGATGTGGTCCATGACAAATAACCAAATAACTCAAGTGTTCCATAGTACATTTTCAGATTAGTTCGGTGACTTGCAGCAGATTTCCAGGTTATTTGTGCTGCCAATGGCACACATTCAGATCAGTGACCCTAAGCACATTTCTGATCATTTGAGTGACCCAAGGGACACCTCCATTTCAACCAAGTTGTTCATGGTATATTTGCAGATTGCTTGAGTGGCTGGCGGCACAATTCCAGATCATTTGATTTGATTGACTTGAAACACATTTATAGTTCACTTAAGAGCCCACATCAACTTTACAGATCACTTAAGTGGCTCTTGGCACATTTCCAGATCACTCAAGCAGCCTGCGGCACACTTGCAAATCATTTGTAGTGACTCTTGGCTCTCTTGACTCTTAACTCTAGTGGCCAGCAACACTGTTTCCAAACCAATAAAGTGGCCTGCACTCTCAAAAAGGTTGAGCACACTTGCCTTAGATAATGTATACAGGCTGAATGGGACCATGCATGGGCAGCCTCATATTTCAGCTAATAGCTCTTAAAGACAATAGCGTCCAGATGATGCACGGTTTGTATGAACAGTGAAATGACATTGGTTCTCTCTATATAGCATCATCTGAGGGCTAGTGTCTCTTAAAGCTATTGGGTGAATTAGAAGGTTGCCCCATGCATAGTCCTGTTCAGCGTGCATACATGCCCCAAGGGAAGAAAAGGTCAGTCTTCTGTAACTTAATGCTACAGCACTTGCCTGGACTGCGAAATGGGGACGGTGGTTCGATTCCTTGCAGAAGCATGTTCATTTTTTTTCCAAAGTTCATTTTCATCTCTGCTTTGTATCCTGTCTTTCGTAGTTATGATGAACAATGGAGAGTGACATAATTTCTCTCTGAAGGAAAAATGTTTCGGAATTTAATATTTCTGACCGAGCAAAAACTTTAAATTTCCTTATAACAAGAAGTGTGTCAGGATGTCAATTTTTCCTGTAATTGTAAGCTTTCGTTATTGTATCTGTTTTTTTCTATTTTTTATGTTCACAATCCATAAATTCTGGATTTTGTTTTTGTATTTGAATAGACAATATTGAGAAATTTTCATTACAATTTTTATTATTTTCAGATTTACGCTCCTAGTCGAGTAGCTATCGTGTTTGCCCCTGCAAACTGAATGTTGTTCAAAAAGAGGCGATTATCACAAGACTGCATTGCCAAATTCTCCGTTGAATAGAGTAGCTGTTAGTAATGTTTTGTTCAAGGGACTGTTTCACAGAAAATATATATAAAAAGTTATCTTCCATATAAAAAACATGCGCAGGTATAAAATATATTTTTGTAGCGTTTTGTCGTCAAAATTTTACTGTTTTGTGATAGAAACAACTTGCAAACCCTATATATTTTTTTGCATTTAATGGCATTGGAACATTCTAGCGGTATTTTCGCAGCAGGTGTCTTTTTCAAATATGTTCTGTTAAAATATTAATCCATTCCCCTCCCTACAGATCCATTATTTGAACGGGATAAATAGAGAAGTTTTGTTATTCTTCGTATGTTTTTAGAAAGTTATTTTGACAAATATCCTGATGGACCAAAGATTTTTAGGTTAATTTCTCATTGCTAATGCACAATGATTTTCTTTTTTTTATAATTCTGTAGAAGTTTTTTTTATAGTTATTGCTTTCACTGGCAACTTGAACATTCTAGATGTATTTTTTGCATTAAATGTGCCATATTTAGAGGAAAAACAAAATCGTTATTGAAATAGCTATAATTGTTATGTTATAAATATTTTTTTTTACTACGTAAGTCTCTGATCTGCTTATTTTGTGTTTTTCAATACTGAAAAAATGGTTTGTAACAAACTCTCATTATATATTGTGACTAGCTGTAATACCTGTCAAAACAGACCAGGCTCTGCCCCTTCCGGGATGTAAGCCTTTTACCTGTATGGGTTGGGTCGCGCTGGGGATAGCTATAATACCTGGCGCTGCCCGGGTTTTCTTCAAACTTGGAGGATTTAAAAAGTGACAAAAGAATACTATAAAGGAATGAGCTATTATACATAATGCTGGCAGCATTAAAGAGGTGACAAACCATTGTAAAGGCACATACATGCCTGAAATGCAATGTTAAGTAACCAAAGTAAACATTCCGAAAACCATTATTGAGGCTCAGAAACCATTCTTGCCCAAAATAGGCATTTGTCCAGCTCTGACGAACTTTCAAAGTAATCTATTATTCAAGTTTGGTGGACGCAGCAGCCCATGTCGATAAAATGCTCGCCTAAAGTACCAAAGGATGTTTAGAGGTGGTTTGATACCCAGTTTGTCCTTGTAAGAAAACATTTCCTGACACGGGTTCAGGTATGCCAGTATCAAAGGAGAGAGGAGGGGTTTAAATGAGATTGTCACCAACCACACTTTATGAAAACATGAAATACAGTAAAAACCCTCTTTTAGAGCCAACGGAACCCCTTCTTTTGTAGACAATTTTTTTGTCCCGCCAATGTAAGTGAAAAATATAGTGTGTTCAGTCTGTAATGTGAAAAATGATCTCAATGATTGCACAGCAAAATTCACTACACCAATGCCAGACTCATCCATAGGAGTCCGAGTGGTACCGTGGTAAGATGCTAGTCTTCCACTATGAAGGTTACCATTAAGCTACATGGGTTCGAATCTGAGCATAGAACGTTAGAAGCAAGTTCTTTACCTACCGAGCCTAGGGCAACCACCAATGGATGGAGCCTTCATTTCCCACCCAACTCCTCTGGTTGGAAATTGCTGTACGGTGATATATGACTGGAGTTGGTGTGTGGTAAGACTCATTCATAGGCAGATAGACTTGGAATTCGGGTTTATAATGTTGATTCATATATGCACATATATACATTATACCAATCGACTCCACCTTTGATGCTGGGGGAGGGGGGGGGTTGGCAATGCGCCCCCCCCACCCCCCAGCATATGCCTCTGATCCAAATATGTGGTGGGAGAGGCACAGCTTAATTTTGCTGGGGCAGGAGGTCAAAAATGTGGCTGAAAATATGCTGGCGTAATACTTGAATGGCCCCTCAAGTCAGGTTTTTTGCGCCGTGTGAACCAAATTGAGTCATTGCGCGTCAGCAGAAACGTGTTACATAATCACGCTACACATTTGTGTTTTTCTAGCTGGGCACATCAGATTAGCTATATTATAGTATATGGCCTTGGCATCAGCTACTCTGTAGTCTGCATGCTCCGGTTTGAGGGGAAGGGAAAGTCGACAAAACATGCGGCGCATGATGAATTCGACTCCTCCAGAAGCAGACGACCAATCGCAGTCGACATAAAGCGCTGTCTTGAGGCGTATTACGCTCTGTAGGAAAACAGTCATGCTGCTTTTCTTATTGGTGAGTGGGCGGCGTGTCGCGCTGGGTGAATCACGTTGCGGGCGACACAGGAGACCTGCTCCTGTAACAGCCCTTAATGGGGTTAAGTGCCCGGTTCTAATTATCCAGTTAAAGGCAGACAACAAGCAGGAAACAAACAAGTTGTTTTGTATCACTTCAGAAGGCTTTATTAGATTAAGTTAGACTTTGTTCATTAAAACAACTTTTTTTTGCGTTAAAGTCAATTATTCGAATATCAATCTTAATTATAAAAAAGTGTGGATCTCACCGCAGAAGTCCATGTAGCAGGACATCACCTTTCTTCTCGCAGACCAAGAGATGCAAGTGCACTAGATACGATAGCGATGTAGATCCGTTCACGTCGTTGGAACCAACCGAAGAACAGTGTCCCAAGTTTCAGAGCGAGTCGTCAGCAGCCAGTTTTCAGGTAGACCTCCCAGCAATCATCGATGACAGTCCATCAGAGCCCAGCCAGTTGAACATCGAAGACAGAGGTACTGGACGTTTTCTAAAGCGTTAGACCAGAAGTATCGTCACGAACCAGACCATTCAAGGTTTCATCTGTCAGAGGGCAACTAGTCACGGGTTGAACTGCAAGACTCGTTAATGGGTTATTTAGCTTTTATAAAAACATCTTCACCGGACCTGCCGGGAACAAGAATGGTAGTTATTTAGATCATATTATATTAAAATTTCATGACCGAAATCAACAAGCTACTCAAGTAGCCAAAGCAAGAGGTGAATACTTGAATGAATGCGATTAGTGAGATCGAGAGAGGCGCTTTTATACATCGAAAACCTGCTTTAACTTTAGGACCATTCGTCCACCGGCAACACTCTGTCTCTCGATAAAAATTTAACATTTGCTGTAATTAACATGCTGACTTCAGACTTTTACGCCTGGGGGCCCATGGATACGTTACACTCCTAGGAAAACCCGGCTTTAAATGTGGATCCACACTATATTTGATTTACAGAAAATTCAACACTATACAATTCACTGGCCCACAGTTTGCCACCAGTAAGTGGCTCATTTGCTCAACTATGGTTGAACTTCAGTTAATGAGCTATTTTCATAGCCAGCAAATATTTTGATTTAATTTAAAATTTAATTAATAAGTGATGGGTTGCATTATGAGCAAAAATTTCACGCTTTGTTTATTTTCACATCATAACTCAGCTGATGATTTGTTCTTTTATCCACACACAAGGGCTGTCAAATTGTGGGTAATATTCTCCCCTAGTCTTCCATCAGCAAGCCTAACTTGAAAAATGAACAATCCTATAAAAGTGACTACGATATGAAACTAGATGTAGAATTGCAACCACACGTGTGCTTGAACATTTTTTTTCAATTCTGCTGGGAGAAAAACTTTGGGTTGATTGCACTATTGACCGTGACTTTGAGGGGCTAGCTCATGAACAAGAGCCACCATTTCTGAAGAGATTGTGTGATTGGGGAAGACCATGAGACTGGAGGTGCATGAGCCTGACATTCAAGAACTGGTGGAAAAACATGTTCACATCCACAGACAAACTGGTGGATCTCCATCACATTCAACTGCAAACATCCGATTCAGTGCACACGAGCTCCAACAAAAGATTGAGATTTGTTGCATTTGTAGTCTAGTGCGTTCACCCAGAAAGTGAAAGGGCGTGGGTTTGATTCCCCACAAAGGCAGTTGAATTTTCCCTTTCCTAAAATATATCTTCACATCAGCCAGCTGTTAAAAACCTTTGGATAGCAATGAATGCATGAATGAACGCCAGGGTCTCTGCCACCGGACTTATCCCGTTGCCGAGATCTCTTCCAGCCCAGCTTCGTGGCAGAGTCTGGAACAAAGTGAGTGCACCTAATAGTCTGAGTGTGTAGCTAGTGTCGTGTATGATATTTCAGTGCTGACATCTATACTGCAAATTGCGAGTGAAGTCTAATGATTGAATATTTGTAACGTTGTAGGCCTGTTGCTCTCTGTGGCGAGACTTTTTAAAGGGGAGATCGGCTCGCATTCACACCTTGAAGTTGGGAACCACAGAAAACCTACTTCAGCCGACCACCACTGTGGGGTTCGAACCCGGATCCTCGCATCGCGAGACCTTTGGATAGCGGAGAGTGACAATCCTCTGAGTTTAAGAACACCCCATGTAAGTGGGGAAGGCATTATGCAGGATTTTAACATACATAAAACAGGTAGAATATATAAAACACCATCTTAATTAACACAATACATTAATTTTCCTATATTTATCTATAACAGATTTATCACATTTACAATGGGTTACTATGCATACTTACCAATAGTCTTGGTAAGTTCGATAAATTTATTACTTTCACCAGAGATTATGCATAATACTCAAGTGCCATTGGTAAATTTGATAAATACTTGAAATTCATCATCTTTATCTGTGGTTATACATATCACAGTGCAATATGTAAATTTGATAAACATGAGAAAAAATTCCAAATGAATCTGGTATGCGTGACGAATAGTCAGGCCCCAATATAAAAATACATATCTACAATTGATGCATGAATTAGTGTGAATAGTATATGATACAGTATTATTTATCATGCTTACTAGTGATGTAACGCTTGGGTCTATACCAAGTGTACAAGTATGAAATGCGGATTTCAGAAAACAGATGGTGCACCAATGCAGTTTGTGCTATGAAGATTTGACACTGCGTCATTTTGTTGTGTCATCAACAAGTGTCAGATGCGCACGAGTGATAAATTGGAAAAGTGTGTGCATAGTGTTGTATTCAATATGTCGAAAGTTATACTGAACAAAGAGCATTCGCGGACAGCAATAATTTTTTTGTTTTCATTTGAAGAAAACTGCTGCTGAATCATACTGATTACTTCGAGAAGCGTATGGTGAACATGCTCCATCGCAAGACACGTGTGAATGATGGTTTCGGTTTTTCAAATGTGGCGACTTCGATGTTGCAGACAAGGAACATGGAAAACCGCCAAAAAAAAAAGATGTGGAATTGGAAGCATTGTTGAACGAAGATGACACTACACAGACACAAAAACAACTTGCAGAGCAATTGAGTGTTAATCAACAAGCTGTTTCCAATCGCAATGCCCCATGACAACGTGAAATGCTCCTTGACAATGGTCAATGTTCCATCACATACAGCAAAAGCGATTCGCGGCACGTTGGAAGCACTCAGCTGGAAGTTCTACCCTGTGCGGCTTACTCACCAGACTTGGCTCCTTCCAATTACCATTTGTTTGCATTGATGGGTCACGTACTTTCTGAGCAACGCTTTGGTTCGTACGAAGATGTGAAAAAATAGCTCGATGAATGGTTCGCAGCAAAAGGGGAAGATTTTTACTGGCGTGGTATTCACAAATTTCAGGAAAGATGGGGGAAATGTATAACAAGCAATAGAGCATACTTTGAATAAAGCACTTTTTTTTTTAATCATCCTTCCGAATTTAACGTGTTTTTTTTGAAAAAAAAAAATCTGCATTTCATACTTGTACACCTGATACATAATCACCAGTAAAAATGTTTTTTAGTACTTATTAAATTTACCAATAGCACTATGCATAATCTCTGGTGAGTGAAAAATTTGAAGAAATTTATCAACCTTACCAAAAATTCTCACTGATTATGCATTATAACTGCATTTATACATCAGATTTACCATAACATATTTAGTCCACATGCAGCTTCCTAACATTTATTCTCATAACTTGAAGGCGAGAGAGAATATCTGTAAGACATTGCATTTTTCTCCCAAACTTTTTCTTAGGAAAAGTATTGTTAGGATGAGTAAAAAAAATTAAATCACTGAGATTCAGATTTTTTTGCTCCGTTTTGGAAATTACCTGCATAAAATAGAAAACTTTTTTTGGAATAGACCACAGGTTACGCAAGGAAATGACTTCTTTATAGGCAATAATTTGGAATCGCTCTGAAAGATTAACCCCATATAAGTTTTTGTTTTACGCTGAGCTGCTTATACATAATTGAAGTTCGATAACACTGAAAAAAGTAGCTTCTATCAATTAGTGGGAAGGAAAGCCAAACTGTTTTTTTTAATATAAGTGAAAAAGTTTTATTGATATTTCACAAATGTTACGATATGCATGGCAGTATTAAAATATCAGAAAAATTTCTGATGGAAGCACTGAAATAGATTTGACTATGTTCCTTCCTCATCCTGTTGCTCTTCTTCGTCGCTCCCCTCTTCACATTGCAGTAATTCTTCATCACTGGTATCGTAGCCAAGTTGAGTGAGGTAATTAAGTTTGATCTTCAGGAACGAGTTGTACTCTTCTTTAAACTTGGCGAATAGCTCCTCCTGTTCTGTTGTCATTTCCTCCTCTGAAACCTGGGAGATGACAGTAAAAATGAATTAGGGAAAATACGATTACTTATATCGATTTCTTCTTCTTAAGCAAAGATTTGTATCCAAAGCAAATACCTAGGTGGAACCCCAAAAAGGTACATTGAGTGAACTCACGGTACTAGGTGATAATTTCTTTTTGTTGATTTTTGTGATAGCTGCACTTTTGTGAAAGTTGGAACAACGTGCAGATGAATACGAGATTCTATTTTCGGTTGGGGAAATACTAGCAACGCTCACAAGAACCTGCTCTGGGAAAAAACCGCTTCAGGAGTGATAAATTTTTTCTTAAAGACCAACCTCACACTCAGACCCTCAATCTCCTGAACAAGTGAAAACATCAAGAGAATTCATGAACTGGTCCCTGGAAAATTGTCATTAGACTAATTGAAGAACTTGGTTATTCATCCAGTGTCCTGGAGTTTCCAGCTAATCTATTTTGAGCAACGAATTGCAGCAAGGTTTCTTTCAATTGACGAAAGCATCCACTAATGACTGCCTTTGATCAGTTGTGAGAATGTGAGATGCAAATTTTGAAGCAACTCTTTTTATTTGCAATTCTTCTTGTATAATGAACTGGCACAAACTCCATGACACAACTGTTCTTCTGCGGTTTTGTAAATCGCCACACAAATTCTAGTGATCTTTATTTCAGCCATCACAGAAATCAGTGAACAAGAAAGTGATTGGAAAAATTTCATGACTCCACTCAATGGCACTAGTTGGCAGAGTGATGCAAAAGGCTTACAGTGCGATGCCTTTAAGTTCTTATGAGAAGTGTTATGCTACTTGTCTTATGTAATTTTTATTTTTTTATTTTGTTTTTTATGCCACCCACTAGCTAGGCATTATCTAGAGTTGTCTTGGCGTCTCAGTCTGGCTCCGACCGTCAGCCAAACAAGTAACAAAAATCTCTTTCTTCTAATAAATAACTTAAAAAAAAAAAGGAGTCATAACTCTAGTATGTTTTCAAAATAATGAGACATCCACCAGCACTCACATCACCATTTTTCATTTTTTTTAAATTGAAATTCACTTTTCAATGGTTTCTGAAAATCTGACGTGAGCCCTGTCAGATTATGCAACTGGGTTTATTGAAACAGGAATATTTTTGGTAGAAATTACAATGCAAATTTGGTCGTTTCTACCAAAAGGAAGTTCATTCACTTCAGCATTTTTCATTAAAAGGAAACATAATAATGCAGTTGTTCTATTGGCGTTAAGGGATTTTTCTCAAAAAAAAACATTTTTCATAAGCACTTTCAAATTTGAAACAGAACTTCTTGACAACAGACGCCTCTTTGTCTGCTAACGAGAAGTGTCCGTTAATGGATAGTAAAATATATTTAGTCCAGTCGATGTAATTAAAAAAAAATGTCCGTTAGCAGAGGTGTGAGCTAACATGAGTGTTCATATCCACTGTAGAGTAATCTTGTTTCTTATGTTACTCGTGAGAGGGCAGTGAGAACAGTATCTTCCTTTGACTAGGTGAAACTTCACCAGCTCCAATTTTAATCAAAAGGGTAACATTTCCAATAATGTTTTTTTAAACCAGGACGTTTCCAAAATTTAAATGTTAACTCCCTTGAATGTTGATCAAGATATATAATATTCAAATATTCTTCTACCACTTTTTCTAAATGTTACTTGTTGGGCTATTTTTCAATTTAGCAAAGCAGTCTATTCTGGAGGAATACATTTTATACCTTTTACTGTAAATTTAGTAATTGTAGAAATGTTCCCCTTTGAAAATAAGCTCCTCTTGTAACAGGCCTGCCTACCAGAAAACAATGAGTTATTTTGGATGTCATATAGCTAATGGATATTGTTCCAGACTCTGCCACGAAGCTGTGCTGGAAGAGATCTCTGTAATGGAATAATTCCAGTAGCAAAGTTCTGGCGTTCATTCATTCAGCTAATGGAAATGTCTTGTAAGCAGGTAGGGTTTGTGTGATAAAGGATCATAAACACACACACACACACATATAATGTAGTTCAAAAGAGTAAAATATTTTAATTTGTGCCGATGCGTTTTTGATTTTTGATTATACTTCATACAAAAGCCTATGATGTGATACAAATTATAAGGAAGAAAATTTGAATTAATGCCTTCATGTTCTCTCAAGTGAAAATTTTGAGATGTAAAACTCTTCACTTCATCGTCACTACAATTCGTTTAAATATACTTGACTACATCACGCAAAAAAGAAAAAAAAACCAACTTCTTTGACAGGTTCTTTTTGGATTTCTTTCTCTTCCTTTTTGGCTTCCTTCTCTTTAACCATTTTCTTGGCGGCTATCACAGCTTGCTGCTTGACTCCAAATTCAGCTCTCTTCACAGCCCTCTCTAAAAATGCACGGAATAATGATACCTAAAATGTAGCACAAAAAAAACAAGCATTAATTTTGCACATTAATTTCACAACACTGCAGTGAAGTATTAATTTATGCACAATGTCACTCAAATGTATCACAGTTCAAAGCAGAGAATGAAAAATGTTTTGAATATGTTGTTAATACTTCTAGATTTTAGTGAAATTAATGATGGCTGATTCGCTAATAATGAACACAGATATTACAAATTTTCACATACATCAAAGTATTTCAGTTCCCAGTGAATTATGGATTGTTTATCTATGTTATTTTGATTGCTTACAACGAACACTGATTTCAGCAAAGTACGCCTATAATAAATTTGATTTTCAAACATAGAATTGTCCCAAATTTAATCTTATCTAAGTCTTATATGTAAATTAGCCATTCTGCAACAGATATATCTTCTGCTTTCTTTCCTTGGAAGACATTTTAATAGGGCTGCTTTGAGTAATGTAAAATCCTATTTTGCTTTTTTTTTTCTACTTTAAGCCGGGATTACACTATAAAAGTTTGAATAATCCAGCCAATAAACCTCATAAGTTACATTCGAGCAAATGCAAACGATAATCTTACTGGTTGAATTTTTCGAATTTTATACAAGGTAAAAAGTTTTAGAAAACTTTTATAGTGTAATCCCAGCTTTACTCTGTTAAATCTTATTTTGTTAACAGAAAACCTCATTAGGAAGAAAGGATTGAGGTTATTTATTCCCAAGAGTTCAAACCACCTTTAATGTATATTTGCCATTCTCAAGTTAGCTTCGGACGTTAGTTGTGAGGATTTCATCATGTGTAAATAAATTTTGAGTGTCCAAGGGTCACGCTACTCATTGCTTCAAAATTTTAGTAATGTAGTTGATGTCTGTGCCCTTACTAAGTGAAGGCATTTTGCATGCTTATTTGGCAAAAGTGATTTAAACGCAAAACACGTTTAAAGTCAGCTAAAGTATCATGAAAAAAAACAATGATTGACACATATTTTTGTTGATGCTTTCAATAATCTTTATTAAAAAATTCATTATTTTAATCTATTTATTTTAAAAAGGCTCAGATTAATAAAAAGTGCATATTGCAAGCTCAATTTTTCATCATGTTTTGAACTTATAGTTTTTTAAACCAGGATAAATATAACAAAAATTATATATGTATAACTAATATAGTTTCAGTGTTTTTTCCCCACATTGTTAATAAGCGAATCAGACAGTGTTGTGATCAGAATGGGTTCTTGATAGGTCGGACCATGGGAGATTTACAAAGTTCTCAATGTATTTATGATAGTTTCAAGCAGCTTATGAGCTGGTAAAATAATAACATTGACTCTTGGGCAAACTGATTAAAAATATGAAAGCGTTAGAGAAATATAGAACAAGAAAGAGAATATAGGGATGGAGAAATATATATATATATATATACACGAAGCATATGGACCACAAGTATTCTAGGTTGGTACCCCTGTGGAGTTGAACATCCGAGAAGGCGTCCCCACACGAGATGAATCAATGAGATCAGAAAAGTAGCTGAAGTCACTGGGTGGCTAAATTATCAGACAGAATAACGTGGAAAAATTTAGAGGAGACCTTCATCCAGCAGTGGATTGAAAATGGTGGATGATAATATATACAAAGTTTGTTCAAAAAGTACCTGACCATAATTTTGATTAATTAAATGTGAATCAATGAAGCTAGGGAGGTGATGAATGATACATATATGCAGGCAATCCTACATACATGTGCTTGACTTGTTTCCTGCTGGCAGACTGCAGATGAGTGAGGAGATGTAAGGGAGCATCATCACATTTTTGTCTTTCACAAAATGGCAGGAAAAACTTGAATGCTACTGCATTAATTGTAATGAAGATGCAAACTGTGATACAGAACCTCTTGGTGATGGTTGTACAGAGCGGTGCATACTCATGATGAATTGCACCATCGAGGTCAAAGAAGACGGTCAGCATGACTTTCACATTGCATCTCCTGAAGACCAAATCGTCAGCCCGAATAGAATGAATGGATCCAATGTGCTGATGCTCACCTCATGTGCAAGTTCTCTGATCGTGATTCGTTGATCCTGCATCACTTTATTTGCTCAATAATGATCTGGATGTTGAGGGCCAACCAGAAAGTGCTTCACTCTCCATTGATATGTGGCCACTTTCCTTCATCTCTGACGGTCTGTTGAATCCTGCAGGTTGTTTCCACTCAAGAATCACCAAGCTTCACAATAGATTTAATGCAGTAGCATTGTTCAAGTTTTTTCCAGCCACTTTGTCAAACGAAAATGTGACGGCATTGACTTACACTTCTTCAACTATTTGCGGTCTGCTGGCAGGTAGAAATTCAAGAATGTGCACTAAGATTGCCTACATCAAACCATGCCTCCCTAGCTTTATTTGTTTACGCATGATTAATTATGATAGGATACTTTTTGAACAAACCTTGTAATCAGTTGGACAAGAACTAGTAACACTACAGCAAGAGAGAGTGGTGCTGATAGACATCTATATCCATATATACTGCGAAACTTTCTGTCAAGAACCAACCAATACCTGAGAGTTGGTAGTTTTCAAATAAAGTAAATATTATAGCAAGACATGAGACATATCTGATTCTGTGGTACGACAGGTTTCCACAGCATATGATCCATTTCCTCTTGATAAAACAGCGAATGAAAGCAAATGTTCTTTGTTGATTGGTTAAATAAGAGGGATATTAAATTCTCATATTTGCTGGGATTTCCATTAAATAATGCCTACAACCAGAACAGTGTTTCTCACACCATGCCAATTCCTTACTACAGAATGCTCATTTGATGTACAGTTTTCAATTAAATAAGGGGCTTTGGTTTAACAAATTCTATACAAGCCTTATGCAGCCTTCTTGAAGGGAGAGCGAGAATCTGCATCACACACAATAGGAAAATATTTCTCTCCGAAAAACATAGGAGAAAAATAACTTCAGAACAAAAAATTCTGCCATTGTAGGAAGAAGACAAATCTGCTACTTGATAGAATTTTGTGCTCCATGTTTAAATTAATGAATTATGTAAAAAAATATTATTATTCAAAGTCCACAAGTAATAGCAAGAGACTGAATTCTATGAACAGGATTAATTTAACAAATGAAACTTTTTCAGTACAATATGAAACGTACTTCGTTATCAATGGGTTTCCACAAATATTTTGGCAGGTCCAAAACATGAATATAACCATTGGCATCTCCAATAGTTATTGCGTGCTTATCATCTGCAAAAGATGAAGAAAAAAAAAAAAAACTAAATGAAACATGTGAAGTCGAATGACGTTCTCAAAATATATAGTTTCAGTTGATTTTGCTGAGTGCACGTTTTGCTCCAGTAGCTCAGTATCTTTTAAAAAGTGTTTTAAACTTCAACTACAAGGTAGAGGGCCAGAAAGACAGCAGTAAGGTGAGTGAAAAAACTCATTTGTTACAGCCTTATGTGATGCTGCATGAATATAAATAATTGCATTCATACTTCTTTTATCAGCAACAGACAACAAATGGAGTGCTTAGTAAGAAAGAATAGGTATAAAAAATTTTGTCTATGAACTGACTGCTTAGGATGGTTAACGCTCACTTTTACAAACTCATGCAGACTTAAACAATTAGTTTATAAAATCGAAAGCTCACAAATGGAAAAGTTGTTAAAAAAAACAGCAACAACATATTGATGAAAATTAACTATTTGGGTTCAAAGACCATCATCGTCTGTTTGAGTTTGTCCTTAATGTTTCCCTCAACACTGGTGTGATTGGCATCTTCAGGAGAAATGGTATAACTGAAACAAAGTCAAATTTTTCAGAGTCTCAGAGAGGTTGTATTTAAGCTCGGTAGTATCAGCATTAAATACATGAGCACTTGAGGGCATAAATACAACTGGAGACTATGGAAAATTCGATTTTTGTTCTAGTTGCACCATTTCTCCTGAAGATGCCAACCACTAGTGTTGGGGAAATGTTGAGGACAAACTCAAACAGACCACAGTCTTTGAACCAGAAAAGCCAATTTTATACAAATGATGGCCGCGAAAACCTCATCAACAAAAATAAATATTGTCCATAAATTAGAGGTTCTTAAAATCATGTGGTGATTGCATGCAGGGTTCCAAGCAAAATCTGCTTGATCATTTCACTGACCAAAAACTCCAGAAGAAAGAAATATAACTCAAAATTTTACCTTTCAAATGTTTTTCAAGATTCAGTTTCTTCCCTTCACAGAACTTTCCCCAGACATTCGTCAAATATTTGCATATTTCCATGACTTTCACTAAATGCTTTTCACTTCCCTGTCTTTTCAGGTTGCGAATTGCTAGGAACCCTGGTATGTCACCAAATATGATAACTTCTAAGAAAAACCACTAAAAAAGATACACAGACCTAAAGAAAAAATTACCAGAATTCGAATAACTTTTAATCTCTGTTATGGCAGCAGAAGACACAGTTTGCAAGAGTTGAGGACTTCTACTGCTTCTGAGCAGATCCCAAATCCTTAAGGAGCCATCCTGCAAGCCTAGAGTAAGAACGGCAGGTCTGGTAATCGACCAGTGTCCTGCAGTTATGAAGGAGTGCTCGCTGATGTCCATAAACAAACTTTCACTCTGTAACAAGCAGTTTGACATTAAAAATCGAGACTGTAAAATAATTGAAAAAATACAATTTGGTTTCAGAATGAAACCTCTGCTTAAATTAAGTTTGATTTGTACTACTATAATTATTACCAATCAAGCAAAAAGCATATTATTTCACATGAGCATTCACTTCCACTTTTTTTTTCCCAAAGGGTGTGAAAAAAAAACAACAGATAAACATTGTCTCAATATAATTAATTCTAGGAATTTCTTGGGGAAACCAGCAATGAAATGGTGGAAAAATATGTCGTTATAACTGAGGTTGCTGCATTCTCTTCGATGTTATAAACAGGGTTCATTAACACTATTCTGTACGGGAATCACTTTAGATCAAATATCGTTGATGTTAAAGCCAAGGTGTGGCTATAACCAAGGTTTTTGTAGATGAGTTTGACTGTATGTTAGAAAAAAATCAGCTGACTTTATTTTTTGTCACACCAATACCTTGGTACATCATTGAATGGTCAGCCATTTCACAAAAGTTCTCAGACTGGACATTGGAAGTAACATATATGACACACCATGATTCGATAGAAAAATTAAGTTTTTATTGAAACAATGATGAGAAAAGCAGACCGATTTAATAAATACATATAAAAGCCAATATTTACTTACTGGAATATCTTCCTTCCAAATCACAGCCATTTTATTTCCTATACTATAGAAAATATCACTCAGAAACGGAGAATAGTTAACAGCTATAATCTTTCCTCCATGCACACGGTCACCATAAACTGAGGTGTAATACGTCGGAGTAATGGGAACTGAAATTTTTTAAGAAACAGAATTGCAATAGTACATACATTTTTAAATAAACAAGAAGACATTTTTATGGCCACAATCATTCACAATTTTATGACAACGTGCCATAATTTGAAAGCATCTGCTATCACAGCGAATAACTTAACATGATAACCATAAATTTTGACTTGGCACCTGAGATTTGTCAAGCACTGGTTATTGTCTATAATTGAAATCCCATGTGCCAGTGTCTTGACTAGACCCTGACACATGGGATTTCAATGATAGACAATAACCAGGGCTTGACAAGTGCCAGGTCAAAATGTCGGCCAGAAAATTGCTATTGGTGCCTAAAATTTTATATACGTGATTGCTGACATGGAATTTTCTGATTTCATGACAATGTGTCTTCTAAACTAGGAAGAGGTCATATTAATATCAGGAAAGGTCGGAAAAACATAATTTACAAGTCCAGAGTTTTTCTTGAGAAAAAATCTGGCTTGCCTCCCTGTCAAGCCCTAACAATAACATTCAATCAAATGCATAAAATGAAAATATTATGGCAATACAAAATTGTTAAACAACATAGTAAAGAAATCTCAATAGTGAACAAAGTAAAAAACCCTTTCTAAAAATGATGGGAATTTCCAAAACATTACCAAACATTTCTTACTGAGTATGAACTTCAGTAAGGTGAGGCACAGAAGACTTGGTTGATCTGGATAATCATTATCACTGTTAATGTCTGTCGGTAGTAATAATTCATGCTTATACACGCAGGAGTGGCTAGCCAACACCACCTATATCCGAAGGGTTTCGCACAAAACTCATGAAGCCATTGATGAATGCCATTTCCAGGGCAACCACTCAAAAAATTAGAAAAAGTAGGATGGGGGGGGGGGGGAAAGTGGGGTCCCTCAGACAACATAATCATAGCATAATAAAAAAAAATCCCTAAAAAGAATTTTTTTTTGAAAATTTAATTTTTTTTCATAGCACACTATTTCAGTATCCTGTAAGATTGACTCGAGCCAAATTAAAATGACAGAAACGACTTAGTGACAAAAACAATTTTTGGCCAAAATAGGGTACTAGCAACCAGATAGATTTTTCTGTCTCCCCCTCACAATATATATTGAATTTTTTCTTTTTTGGAGTCTTTCACAGTCCAGTTTAACTACCTTCGACAATGTACACAGCAAATTATGAAAACATGCAAGTTTTTTAAGAATGACGCTCTTTCGAGACCACTTCCAACAGAACAGTGCGAAATGTGTAAATTACAAGATCCGATTTAAATAAATCAAGGTAGAACAAATAGTGTTTTACTGCATTTTCCATCACTTTTCAAAAGGATTTGTTTAAATTTTAGCGCTCAATGTCAGTGTAATCGTTTTTGACAAATGAAACACTTTTATTTCTACCTTTTTGCTGAGTATTGTATACATTGTTTATGCCTCTGCATGCCCCTAAAAATACAGAAGACAATGGAATGTTATTGGGTAGCATCAGAATCACCAGACCTAGAATAGGTCTATGTATCCAACTGCTTTGTAATGCAATACACAAAATGTGCACCATAATTTTGAATGACTGCTAGTTACTGTCTAAAACCATGAAAAGTAAGTACAAAATTTTTTTTTTTTCAACCAGGTGTAGAAGTTTTTAATCACTACTCTACTTGCTCAACCCTCAAACTAAGCAAATGAAAAATTAATAAAATTATATTGATGATTCCCTCCTCAATTAAAATTAATTATATAAATTTTGTTGATAGGTTTTGATAAAATAGTAGGACAAAAGTAGGATATTTTACCAAAATGTAGGATGAGTGATTTCACCTATTGCCACTAGATATAGTAGGCCGATATATGCGATAGCTTTACCTTTTGTATATCCAATGGCTGCAGGTGAAATGGCCTTCTTCAGTAACGTCACAAGCTTTGTGTGGAGGCCTTCTTCTGTAGGTGGTGTTGCTCGAGCTCACCTGCCACCTAAGTGGAAAGCCTCACAGGCCACCACAAAAAAAAGACAATCCTGGTGGGAGGCCGAAATGTCAGGGGGAGGGGGGCGGGCTTTGGGATAAACCATTTTTTTTATCCAACAAAATACATATGTCCCACTTTTGAACAAACAGGTCTGTTTTTTTGTCCAGAGTTATTTCACCCCTCTCAATTATGCCAGATAACTTTTTCCACATTGCAGCTTTTGTTGATGATATTTTGCAACCCCTTCCCTTTTGGGGTTGAAGTTAGAAACTTTCCAACATAGAGCTGAACTTTGTTAATGTCAAAAAAAACTACTCCAAGAGGTTCCTGAGGCAGAAACTAAGGAAAGTTGAAAGGATTCTGGTGCTCCAGGCCCTGGGCAAGAAATAACTCTTTTCTTGTCTTTATTTGACCACTTACAGGGGTATAAAAATTCATACTTGCCCCTTGTAATAGAGCCCATTCTTATTTTTAGTACTATGGCCCAAGTCCTGTCTGTTCCCCCTCAAGTTTTCTCAATAACTTTGTTGTCAAGGTATAGCTCAAAAGAATGAAGCACTGGTGTCTTGTGAATTTTTATTATTCAAAATTTTTAAAATGTGCAATTAAAAATTTTATGAAATTAAAATTTCTAAATGAAAGCCTAGGCTGCCACCCCTTACAGTGTGCCACTCAAGTGCACTACACCCCTTGCTTAAGCCACCCATGGTCGAAAAACTTATGAGAAAAGTTCTTATGTGTACAAAATTGTATTCCTTTTTCACATCAATTACAAAATTAGTTACTCACCAACTAGCTTCGTTGTATCAATTTTATCGGTGCAGAAGTCACCCATCAGAACTTTACCATCCTGAACATAAAAGAAAAATATCATAACTAATATAGGGAACACATTTTATTTAGCATGGTCATTTTCATGGTCATTTCATTCACATTTGATCTTTTTTCTGCACAAGAGGGCTAATGAGAATGAGACCTACAGTTCATTGCAATTCCAAATATGGTAATATTTATTTTTATGCCCCCACCACAAGAGGTTGTGGGTGGGGGGGGGGCCTTGCAGAAGCAATGCTTTTTGGTCAACTTGTCAATGTATTCATTGAGCCTCTGTGCCAGGAAATGATTTTGCAGGTATCTAACTCATGACACCTCTGAACATCCTCTGGTACTATAGGTGTTTCTTATGAACCTGGGCTGAAGTTTCTATGGTCATTTCATGCATACAGGGGGAGGGGGGCAAATAGACTGGGACCTGTGGTTTATAGCTATTTTGGAATCTCTCACAGTGGTTTAAACCTAAGAATTGTGCACTGTACGCTGATGCGCTAAATACTTTTCTGACATGACAAGAGACCCAAGCACCTTGAACATACAATAATTTTCTAAGCACAATTGAGAAAACATAGTCTCATCAGATTGAATTTATTTATTTTTTGATAAAAAAAGCTTCCTCATAAATGAGGAGCTTATTTTCAAAAGGAAACATTTCCACTTTTGCTGAATTTTTACAGTAGCAATAAAAACATATTTTTTTCTGGAATATATTTGCCTTACAAAAGTAGACAATAGCTCAACTAAATACTATGTCTCTTGATCAGCATTCAAGGCAGTTATCTATATTTGAATTTTGGAAATGTTCCATTTTAAAAGAAAAATAGTGGCAATGTTACCTTTTCATTAAAACTAAAGCTAGTCAACTCTGAAAATTTGGAAATTTCTAAATCACCTGTTGATTCCAGAAGGTTTTACCTAGCCCAGGAAGGTATTTACACTGCCCTCTCATCATTAACATAAGAAACATGATCATTCTACAGTGGAATCTCTCATAACGGACACTACTGTTAGCGGGCACCTCTAATAACAATCACTTTTAAAAATTATGGTGACAGAATTCAATAAATTTTACTATTCATTAATGGACATTCCTCATCAGCTTCAGATTTTAGAGCTTATACAGCTTTACAGGGATATACACTTATAACATGGATAAGAGAGGTTCTCTACATTGTTTAAAAAATGACTTCTTTGTTATGAAATGATCAACGGTGGAACAATGGGATGGTAAAGAAGCTTGAACTTGAACTACCAGACAGATACCCACGTTAATATTTCTTACGGAACCTTTAACATAAAGGGTATCTGTTGGAAAAGTAGCAACACCTTCCCCAGCCCATCAAATCCACCCACCCTACCTGATCAAACATGAGAACACTTTTTCAAAGTATATGGGGGGGGGGGGGAAGTAATGATGTCAGCCCAGTTTTTGTTTTTTATTACTTGACGTTTCCAGACGTGGAAATGTTTTAGATTAATCGGGGGCTGATGGTAGGATGCAGTGCTAGGACACGATCAAATATAGTGAGGAAATGTTCCGATTTCCCCACAAGCATGGTAAAGAAGCTGCAAATTATACTTTTATTTAAGTAAAAATTAAGCATTTCATTAAGTCCATAATGCAAATTAATGTGTAAGCTCTAATATATATATGCATATTGACGTGTGCAAGTTCAACTGTGGTAAATTGAAATATGTATGAGAATTAAATGGATAAAACTCAAAAACCAAGATTTAAAAAAACCTCTTCATTCAGCTATAGCACATCCATTAATTTTACTGATATCAAATGAATTTATATAAAATAACTGAAAACGATATTATATGAGAATATATTAATAGAAATTAAAGAATCAAAAATCACTAGATTAAAAAACTCTTACCTCAGTCCCAGCTATAAAATGTGTTGAAAATTTAACTTCATTGGATTCAATGCCTGCAGTATGTGTATCAACTGCTTGAACAGTTTCTTCAACTAATAAAATATTAAAAAATGAAAAGATGTTATTTTCACTTTTGATGTCATAACTGAATACGGAAAAAATAAATACACAATTTTTTTCCCTGATCAGAAAGTAGCCAATGAAGAAAATGCTAATAGTAAACAAATAGCTAATAGTAAACATAATACTTATTATTATTACTGAGAACATTTCCAAGCAGAGAATAATTTTGTTTCTTCATGAAATTCAGGTGCCATCGCCATTTGATTTTACAAACAGAAATGTTTTTACTAACTAGTCTCTTGGTGCATATAGAAATGTCCTCTCCGCTTGTTAATACAAGATTCATTGAAAGACAGGTTATTGGGCCATCTGGTGGCCTATGTCATTCACCAGCTATTAGTTGATTGCTGGGGTCGTCCATGTATGGAGCCTTTCAACATATATATATATACGCTCCAAGGTTGAAATATTCTATCTGCTTCCATAGCTTAGATGGTAGAGCGTTCGTCCAGCAAGCAAAAGATCAGGGTTCGAGTCCCCATGGGGGCAGTGACGAATTTTCTTCCCTGTAATCTTCATCTCCACAAATAACCAGTCTTTAAATGAATCTTGTAGTCTCTTGATACCAAACAATATGCCATTATACAAAGAGAGATTTTGTGATCAGCATACAACACATCTAGGAAAATGACTTTCTGAATATGGGAAATCACATGAAACCATGGAAATCTTTGAAAAGTTAGTTGCCTTCCCTGGGAATCAAACCTAGATCCTCTTGCAAACTGGACTAATGTGCTAACCAATGGCATCACTTTCCTTCCTTTCTTTGTAATGCTCATTAATGGTGTGATGTGTTGAGTGAAGACATTGCATCCTTCTTAACACAGCAAAGTCCAGAAAGTCGTTTTCTTTTCTTAAATGTGTCATTAACTGAGAAAAAACATATCTCTTTGCACTGTCACCACCTGGGTGGCTGTTGCTGTAGTTAACATTTTCACTACTGATGGTACTTGAAAGTACCACTAATTTTCTAACCCTGTAACATCCCTTACATACATTGTTGGATGTTGGTATTTTGAAGTATAAAGGCTGTATAACTACTTTATGATTAACAGATGACAGCACAAGTGTGGGACAACTAGTTTTTTAAATGCGTTAATGAAAAAAATTCAGTTAAATGTTTTGCCCCTGTAAAAGTGCTTACTGCATCACACTGTTGTGTGATGCAATATTTGTTTCATTATTTTTGTCACAGTTGAATAAAAACTGAAATTTGTTTTGATTGTAAAACTTTTCCTTTTTCTTTCCATAGCAAAAAAAAAAGTTTACAAAAATCAGAGACTATCTTACTTATGCAATTTTAGCATAAAAAAAAGCTGCAAGATCTGGCATCGAAAAACAACTTAACGACACAGAAAAAGTTTAAGACCTATTTGCCCTGTTCCAGTTTTGGAATATTCCAAGCAGGAAGGGGGAGAGGAAAGATTTTTCCACAAAAAATAAAAATGATGTCAAAACCAGAGGTCATGCACCACCTGCCCAACCAACGCATCTACAGATAAAATTTCGTGTTTCTCAACCTCTTAAATAGATAACAAGAAGATACAGTATGTGGGCCTCTTATGTATTGGGAGGTACTGACGTGAGCCCCGTTAGTTAACGCCTATGAATAGGGTAAAGAGATTTTTAAAAAATGCCACCCTTTCCGGTTCATTTTAAATACAATTCTTTAAAAAAAGAAAACATGCTTTTCAAGAGTTCCGTTGTCGTTATAGAGAATGTATTGTGATTTTCATCCATAAATAACTCACTATAGGAGAAATTTTTTTTTTCTATCTTTAACATAAGCTGTTGACAATCACTTATGAATTACTCATAATAGTGAGATTCTTGTTATAAGCCATACTTGTTATAAAAAACTATTGCTGTATTTGCTCAAGCTTGTTCCAAGTTAGAGCAATTACAAGCTAGTGTTGACTGTATATCAAAATATCTTATGACAAACAAATTTCTCTTTGGCCATTGCAACAAGAACAAATATAGCTATAACCTACAATTAATTCAATGATAATCTCATTAAAAATTCTCAAAAATATACATATACTTTTGAAGGTCTGGTTTGATTAATCTCCACGTGCAAAATTATAGCATCAAAGAAGTATTAAAAGACACCGATCATGAATAGTTATTTTCAAGTGCATGTGAGAAGAATATAAGTTTTTTTAATTTCAAATCCTATAAAGATTTTTATGAAAATATCACTTAGGGGTCATTCAAATATTACGTCAGCATCGAGGGAGGGAGGGGGTTTCGTATTTGCTGACTTTTGATGACAAGGGGGGAGGGGGAGGTTTGAAGGTTGCTCACGCCACCAACCACCCCTTTTTGAAGATATGAAATATTCTAAGCTGCTGACAAGGGGAGAGGGAGGTCAGTGTTTTGCTGACAAGGGGGGAGGGGGTCAAAAATGGCTAAAAATCTGCTTACGTATTACTTGAATGGCCCCTTATTCAAAGGGGGAAAAAATAATTCTTAAATCATACTATATAAGTAGAAATGGCATAAAATGAGTTAGCAAAGATTAGAAAAAAGTTTCACACATGCATAAAATTTTGGGAACTCAAAACTCACATTGTTTCCTTTTCTGCCAGCTTAACTTCAAGTAAAACGAGGTGATGCTTATATATTTCTGGTTAGGATCAGAAATTTCGACCTACCAGAAGAAAAAAAAAGATCAATTCAAATTTTGTATTAATCAGTTGTTGCAGCAGAAAAGAAATGAAAAGTATGAAATTAAAATATTTTGCAGTATTTAAACTAATAACCTGAAAAAAAATTTAAGTACATGAAAAAAAATTTTCACTGAAAAAAGTCTGAACATAACCCGTATATAGTGAAAAACCTTTGTAAAAATATTCAAGGGACCAGATAAAGGTATCGGTATAAAGGATTTATAGTAATACAGTTGAATCCTGTCATAACCAACGCCAAGAGACTGGAGAAATCACTTTGTTATAATAAAATTTCACTAAAGGAATTTCATTGTTACTATGCAAACTTATTTGGGGCAAGGCTGTAGCGGGGGCGGGGAACTTGGGAGTCTGCCCCCCCCTAAATGTGAGAAAATGACTGAAAAAAGGAGAAAATATAGCCGAATCTATTGTTCTTCACTTTGGTCCTTCCCCCCCCCCCCCTCCGAACAAAATTTCTGGAAACGGGCCTAATCTGGGGATTAGAAAAGTGTTTGTTACAATGAAATTTTTGCTGCAATGTTATTCGTTAAAACAGGATTCAACTGTAGATGGAATATATTAACACTATGAAATATATTGGGATCAGGGAGTAATATCATTATATAAGCAATTATTATAGAGAGGATATGGTACCGACTACTTATATTGCATATGGGGAATCTGTGTGTGGAGGATAATGATGCTTGGTTGGTTGATTCTGTAATTGAAATAATTATTGAATACTGAAAAATATTTACAATTATTAACAATGACTAGTTTTACATATTGGTAGGTCCAAAACTGGAGACGTCCACATGTGAGATGACTGGAAACTTCTTTTCTCTCTTTTTTTGCTCTTACCTCACTCATCATGAGGTGGTGAGTGAAAGCCACAAGGGTGTCATTACATAGGATTCTAACTGTACATGTATTTGAGTGAAGGCATGCACAATGACTAAAAAAGATACTACATGTCCTGTACCTTTATTGTATAAATAAATATACAGTAGCCACCACTTATAAGAATCATGTTTTGTTCAGCCATTTTGATTCTTATAAGTGGTTGATTCTTATATTTGGAAACTTTTGCCCTTACTCTTTCAGTTACCAATGGAGTATATAAGGGGTGAAGGGAACCTTCAGGTGAAATTATGACATTTTTAATATGAAAACCGAAAAAACCTTATTAATTTTTTATTGAAAATTTTAATTTCTAAGATTTAAATATTTAAGACATAAATAGCATAATCATGTCCTTATAGAGATCGTTTGTTTTCAATATAGACTGACTAAAATGTTACACAGTAACTAAACTACTATTCAGTACTATTATCATGGCCCCCACAAGGGTGGGAGCTGAGAGGGCTGCAGCCCTGGGACCCGGAATGGTTCTCATCATTTTTTGTCTTTTGAATCAAATGATTTAATCAGTCAGCCATCCTAGATTTGAAATTTATTACTTACACACGCATGTACAACATAACATAAATAGTACACAAAAAACAAATACAATACAAAAACATATATATTACCATTTACGTAATAGCCCAAGGGATCACATAATCCGTCCAGAGTATATTAATACTATATATATACTGGGGGGTTGACAACAGACCAATGATGTATAATTCAAGATATAATATTCAGTCCTCATTACAATTAAACTCTGTAGAATGTGTACGAGGGGCATGCTCGGTCAAGTAGTAGTAGTCCTCATTATACATTCGTAAAGAGAGAGAAAAAAATGCATACATAAATCATTATTCAATTGCATTGATTTTGTTTATTATTCGTTTTTTTTTAATTTGTGTAGTGATTTTTCTGATTTTATATTTCATCATTTAATTTATTATATTCCTTAGGTGCTATGTGTATGAAACTTTCTTCTATGACTTTAATTATAAACAGCTTCTGTGTGACTTTAATTATAAACTTCTGTGACTTTTTTAATTATAAACTTCTGTGACTTTTTAATTATAAACTTCCGTGACTTTTTTAATTATAAACTTCTGTGACTTTTTAATTATAAACAACATGAAAGTTAAGGATGGCCAGCTGACTGACTGACTGAAGTAGATACATTTTCTCAGGGTGTACCGAGTCTTTAAGACACCCATAAGCTTTTCCCTGTTTGACGCTGTTTCGTACGAGCTGGATGAAGAAGTTAAGAAACTATTTGTATGTGATGGTTGAGTGTGCGAGTGTACGTGTATAAGAGGCATGTCAATAAAAGATAAAAAAATTTACAGTTGTACTCAGAGAGTCAGTATACGTCAAATTAATAAAATACATAATATTAGAAAAAATGAATTTGATAAATTGTGGCTTACAGAAATTTGGAATTTGTAGAGCTATGTCTGAAGGAGGTGAAGTATCAAAAACCAAGAACACATTTCATATGCAATTACAGAATCCAACTGTCAATTATCTCAGCAAATAATTGACAAAAAAGTTAAGGACGGCTACACATTGCGAGTATTAAAAAAGTTAATTTATCATGCACAAATAACAACTGTTAAAATTCCGTAGCAAACTTGATAATTTAACAAATTTCATTGCTTGTGTAAAATATTAACTAATATCATATTATATTGTTTTTTCATATGCGACACATATATCAAAATTCAGTTGCTAATTTAAGTGGAAGAATTGTAAGTTTTATCTGATAGGTGGCAGAGAGGGTTCCACTTCATTGATATCTTTCTCACATGTAATATAATACTGTATTATATTACATTCTGTTTATTATACTATTTCTGTATCATATTACATTTCATTTACAATATTTTCTAGAAGGCATATTTTTTGCTGATGAAATTTTATTTTTACATGTTTATTGGTTCTGGACAAAAATGCTCAAGAAAGGCACTATTTTTTCATAGTGAATAAGTTTCCAAATTAAGGCTGTTTAGAGTCTGAGAATGCTTCCACGTACAGAGTTTTTTGCTGCGCAGAAAAAATTACCTATATTGCATAAGACAACATGCTATTTTATCATTTCGCACTAATATCGAAATTCTCTGAGCAAATAAACAGGTCTGTGCAGATGAAATGAAAGGTAATGTGCCCCGATCTGGAAAAAAAGTTAAATGGCACATATCATGTTGGAATAAAGTGCTCCCTTTCCCCGCTAGCATCTCTGTGCTCATCATGTCCCCCTCCATCCTGGAGCTAGGCCACCCCAGACTCAGATCTTTGGTGAAACCCTCAGGTCAGATTCTTCATGGGCCCCCATCAATATGAATTTGTAGTGGGGAAAAGCAAAAATAGACACATCTAATGAAAATTATCTCAGGTCCCTGGGCAGAAGTGCTTCCAGACCCACTTCTTTTGTGAGGGCAATGCAGGTACCTAAGTTGAATAAAAGCTTCCATGATAAGATCTGGAACAATGATGTATGACAATAAATATGTGTAAATTAAGAAGAGGTGCTACCTAGGCCTTCTTTCATTTTACCCTGAGGCCATGATGTTGTTGGGAAAGCAGTAGCGACACTTTTTTTTGATTAAATATACATAGATTTTTTTGAGCTCCGTAGAACAGCTTCATTATCATGAAGGGTTCCACGGAGCAGCCTTATAACTAAGAAGAGTTTCGTGAGAAACTTTGTTGGAGACCCCTGATGCATAGAACAGATATAGGTATAAAGAAATGAGCAGTCAGAACATTCCGGAGACAAACAGCACTACACTAGATATTCTTCTATTCTGTAATTGACTAAAGAAAGGAAAGTCATTTGAAAAATGTTGATAAAGAGTGAAAGATCCTCAAGAAAAAGTAGATAGAATCTAATTTTTTTTTTCAGAAACCAGCTTCTCTAGAGATAAGTGACACTTTTTCGAAGTGAAGAAAGGAGGTGAGCTGAGATGAATTAAGCATTGAATACTTAAGATTCCTAAGATCTGAAGAGAGAACCATATTTTCACCTTCTCTAGGGTGGCGGAGAGAATAAAATCTAAATGACTATTAAATTTTTATCAAGGTGTATGTACAAACGTTTTGAAGCTCATGTTAATGAATAACATAAAATCAAAGTCGCTGATTCAATCGCCATGACTAACTTAGATTTCCAGAAAATATGTACACCATCTACAAAGTTGTCAATTATGCAGACAAATATAAACAGACCAATTACATGATCAAGTTGACAGCCAAATATAATACACAACATCAGAAGAGCAAAAGATGTATCATTAAAGACTGCAGATATTTCAGATTGAGAGATCCATCATTCTAGTTTAAATCATTGATAATGAGCACCCATGGAGTACCAAAAAAAATGTGTTACACTTTGATCTTAGTCAAAAGGCAAAGAAGCTATAAAAGCAAATACAAAATGTGTCAATTTGTATTTAACTAAGTTATTTTTACTTAATTTTTTTATATATATATATAAGGAATTTTATTTCAGTACAGTGACATGTTTACTATCGAAGATAATTCGTTCCAGAATCACATTTGTAGCCGAAACAAGATGTTTTATTTATTTCTATGGGAAATTGTTTAATCTGTACCAGATATGGCACAAAATTTCAAAATAAGTTTTAAAAAACACAGAAAAGCACTATGAAAAAATATAAACTGGTCGAAGGCTTAAATAAACATCATCACAGTTGGATGAAGCAAAATTTAAATAAAGATGAAAAACTGAACACCTTTGTATTTACACTATGCAGTCAGGTTAGTAAGCCATAGTAAAAAAAAGTGAGTGAGGTGGGTGGTGTGCCATGTGATCATAGTCAGCTCATATCTCTCACAATTGCAGATGAAAAAGATAAGTTTCTATAATGTCCAGTTTAGTATTAAGAGTCTTGCCGTATACACTGAAACCACTCAAGTCTAAGGCTTTTCCCTTTTTTAATGCATTTTTTTTCTTAACTTAATCATTCTTTTGACATGAAATGGCTAAAAATCTTTCCGAAAGAGGAAAAAGAGGTTTATATATCTAGAAAGCAATTCCAGGGTGGAAATAAATTAATCTGGCTATAGTGAGAGTTACTCATGGGATTCATTCTGATTGTCATGACAATTCATCTCAGAATGTGATTGTTTTATGTTAGCTCATACATTCACATTAACATGTTTGTTAACTTAGGTATTACAGTACTTTGAAGAAGATGAGCAAAACCTCACTGATAATATGCTGATTTCTATTTTTTTTTCTATTTGATCAGAAAACAATACAAGCATTGGAATGTTTTTGAAAAATATAAAACAAAAGCATGGAAATCGAGAAAAAAAAACTAAAATTGCTTAAAAATGGATGAACTAATGATTTTTTCTTTTAAAATAGTATAAGTAGCATAGATTGTAATTAGTAACTCAAATTTGAATCATTCACTTAAACAATAAATCACTCATGGACACTTACAACATGAAAAGGCTTCCAACATAAATCAAGGGCTTCATACCGACTTGAAAAATTAAAGCTGTCTATTACACCCTCAATTTTCTGCCGCATATCCCAAAAACGTAAGCATCTGCGACACAAAAAAGATTGTTTCAAATATTTCGTATAGCTAAATCATGAATAAAATAATTTTAATGAGTGAAATTTGATACAATATATGGCTATTTTTTTATCTCACATTCGCAATATTAAATGAGAACCATCAATTGAATGTTTTTCTAACCTAAAATATAATTCAGACCACACTAAACACTGGGTTGCCAGGCAAAAAATTCACAGCTGTGTAGTCATATGGGCATTATGATGGACTTGCATCGGAAGGACATGGTTTTTATTTTCACAGGAAGCAAAGCTGCAGTCAGCTAAATTTTCTAACTTATAGGCTTGAATGTGAGCCAATATCCCATTTAAAAAAAATTTCTTCCACAGAGAACAATCAGACCTACAATATTAAAAATTCAGCATAATATGAAAAGGCAAAATAAAATGTCGATCAGCTTGTTACTGAATTTGGAAGACAGAAGATTTCGCATGTGTCAAATGACTGTCAGTGATTTACAAAGTATTTAAAACCATGTTTAAAAAATAATAACTCGGGAGCATAAAAGGTAAAATAAATTAGCAATCCATAGGTTTTCAGTTAGGAATCAAGCTATGAATGCGTATAAATGTCCAGAAAAACTTGAAATATTTAAGTGTTATTTTCAGATGTGTTATAATCTATTCAAAGATAACAAAATCACTGATATACAATGGTAATCATTAGTAAACACAGAGAAAAACAAAATACAGATTCTTACCCATCTGATCCACATGTTACGATTTGATAAGACACGTGGTCATGAGTTTCCTTCAAGACACCTTTTAGTTCTACCTAAATATGGAGCAAAAACTGGTGGAGAAAGATCGATAAAAGGAAAAAAAAATTATGATAGAGAAAAATGCTCATTAGTCATTGGACCAAATCCTAGATAAAAGGATAAAACTACATAAAAGTTATACTACATCAGGGCTTGACAAATCCCAGGAGCCAGGTCACGTATAAACAAACCTTACATCCCTAGATACATTAAAAGAAATTTAGTGCATCATGCTTGATTGCAATGAGTAGTAAATCATTATGTTACTCATAGTGAAATACTTGATGAAATTTATATTTGGCCAAAGAGAGAGGTATTTTTTTCTCTTTATCATATATTTTCTCATGTGGCTGCAGGTGGTTTTTTTATTCTTGTTTTAAATTTGTTTTATTTCATTAATTTCAAAAAGGCCCTTTTAAGGACCAAATTAATTTTTTGAATGGAGTTGCCATCATCTCTTGTGAATAAGATCGTGGAAGAGAAGAATAAGACTTTGGCAATTTAAAGAAATATAAAAAATATTTGTGTATCAGATTTTTTGCTGAAATTCAATTTTGCCAAAAGCTTCACCGCCCACACATGGCATTTTGCTATTTTTTTGCTGATAGTAATTCCTCTTGTGTTACTAAGAATGTAAAGATTTTGTAATTTCTCAGCGAAGTTGCTATGGCAACTAAAAAGTCGGTAGTGACACCTAAAATGCTATGTATGTGTTTGTTAAGTTGGAGTCTGTAAATGACACAAAATTTTCTGAATTCATGGCAATGTCTTTTTAAATGGGAAAAGAAAGTCCTAGAAAAGTAAAAAAAAAACCATTACCTAGCACAGTTCTACTTGAGATTAAAATCATTTTTGCCTGGAGTCTAAAATTAATTTTTTTGATTTGTCAACCTGTGTACTGCATAAAAAAAAAATTGAATAACATAAACATGACATAATAGCCTTCACTTCTGTTTCCAGTTTTTATTTGATTTTTCAAAGTGTGATTATAATTTTGGAGGTGTTGGTTTTTTCCTGACAGAGTTTAAAACTTTGAAGATCATTAAGATAAAGTTTTGAAATATTGTTCTTTAGACTAAGAACCAGAATATCATTCTGATAAATTGACTTTTTTTTTTAATCCAAACTTTTCCTATCTTTGATATTTTGTCATAATATATGCTAGCAATGACTGCATAATTAAAAAAATAATAATATTGTGATCATCACTTATTCCCAAGAGATCTTTACAATCTGTCCAGGGAATTTGTTAGCGTGTTAGTAAACATCCATGCCCAAACTGGGATTTGAACCCAGACCTGCAGAGTCAGAAGCTAGTACTTTAATCACTGGACTGTCAGGCAGCTTACTGAACACTTTACTGAACGTTTCTTTGTACTCTTTGGATCAAATGGTTAAATTTTCAGACCTCTTTTCAGGCTATAAATCAGCCTTTTTTAAAATTAGTTAAACACATGCTTCGTTGAATGTGGTAATATGAAGGGAAACTTAGAAACTTTCTACTTAGAACGTCATGCTACTCTACATATCAAGGAAAGAGAGGGGCTCACATCCGTGTGGTACATCGGATAATGCACTTGTCCAGATTGCATGAGTACTGTGGTTTGATTTCCAGTGGGAACAGCTGACCTTTCTTTCTGTGTTTATCTCAGCATTAACAACCAGAAAGTATCTTTCCTTGCCAAAACAACATTTATTCATCATTTATTTTATGCTTCCAAAAAAAAACTTGGAAGCCATATTTGTTGCAATGTTTTTTTATTGATTTCTAAAACATTTTCTTTGCAAAAAGCAAATACACTCATTGCCATAAAAATTTGCACACCAAGAAGTAATTGTCAGATCGCGATGAAACTTGGCATGAAGACATGTGTCTGGCAGATGTGCAAACGATTAGATGCACAGCAAGATTGCGCAACGTGTAATGCCACCAAACGGCATTGAACTTCGTTCTCTTTATCATATAAAAAAGGTACACAGAGCACTATTCAGACACAGGCAGCAGCTTCACTACAGGCTCCCTGCGTCTGTCTGTACCAGCGCGAAACACCTTGATGAAGAATATTTGGTATTGCAGCGCCCATTATGTGTGCTACCAATCACACCCACTTACCGTCACCTTTGTGTGGAGTGGTGTTGAGCTCGACAGGATTGGACCACAATTGAATTGAACCAGGTCATCTTCAGGGACGAATCAAGACTCAATTTGGGCAGTGATGACAACCATGTACGTGTGGGGAGAATCCGTGACGAACGCCTCAATCCTGCCTTCACTATACAACGGCCCAATGCTTGCACAGCTGGGGTGCCATTGCATACGACACCCAATCACCTCTATTATTCATCCACAGCACCATGACAGCCAAGCAGTATGTTCATGACATCCTTCAGTCATATGTGTTGCCACTCATTTCAGGGCTCCTAGGAGGCCTTTTTCAACAGGACAATGCTTGACCACACACAGCAAGGGTATCACAGGAATGCCTCAGCTACATTAGCACCCTTGCTTGGCCTGCCCTATCCCAAAATTTGGCACCAAATGAGCACATCTGGGATCACTAGGGACAGCAAGTTGAGCAGCCTAGGAATTTGATTGAACTAGAGGCGTTCTTACAGCAACTGTGGAATGAGATGATGCAGGACACCATATGGGACCTGTATGCCTCAATGCCCACCTGTATTGCATCGTGTATTCAAGCTAGAGGTAGACCAACAGGGTACTAGAATCTCCATTCAAATGTAGAACCTTCATGTAACAAATGATTCTTTTGCTTTAATTATACATAATCACTTGCTTATATTAATATTGTACTCATATACAGTATATAAAATTTCGTTTCATTCGGACAACTTTTTCTTGGTGCGCAAATTTTTATGGCAATGAGTGTCTATAGCCTACAAGTTACTGACAAAAATACCCTGATTTATGTGAGTAACTTGTTCCAAGAATAATGACGCAAGTAAAGGTAAAATTTCCATTGATAATGCCTCTATCTTTCTAGAAGAAGTGGGAAGAAAAGGGAGATAAATTGACATCAAAAGTCTACAAAATTTGCTCAAATTCTGATTTTAAAAAAATCATGTTTAAGAGCAACGATGTAAATGCAGGGTGATGCAAGACGGTAGACCATGTAACAGCTCAAACTAAAATATATTTCAGATGATTAAAATACCTACCTCTAAACCAGCTGGAATCCAGTGGAGACAATTTATTCCCATTAAGTGACTGGAATCAATGAGTGAAGAAGCGCAATATTGCACAGCAGAAGACTTGAAAAACAATGCCTCACAATCACCAAGACAAGCCTGAAGAACACAGGGTATATTTTTTTAAAATTTTAATTAACTGCTTATTAATTAAAACAAATCTTGTTAATCATTAAGAATACATATTTTCATACTACCTAACTGCTTTTTCTCCTAATTGCTCAAATTTAATTAAGCATTAACCCTCAACTGGCGTGGTGGGGCCATGTTGACTCTACACATTGCTCAACATGCTACTCCAAGAAAGAAATGCATTCTTTGCATCCTGTTATCAGTACCTTTCAAGTTTGTTGTGATTCAACTGAAACTCATCGTCACAGGGCCCTTACCAGATTTTTTGTAAAAAATTTTCACTTTGATATTGATGCACCTGATATTCTTAACCTCATTACTTTTATTTTTATTTTATTTTCTATTTATTTTCATTATTATCCACACATCAAACTTAGAAGCCAAAGTCTTTTTTATGTTCCTCCTATCATTCAAATGTATTGAAAAATTCTCCATTGTACCGATTTCTAAGATGCAATAATGATGACGTATATTTTAATTTTTTTAAATCTTTTTTTTTATTTTATACATGCATATGTTTTTATTTTTATATTGTGTTCCCATTTGCAAACTGTAACTGGGCTTTAGCCTGTAGTTTGTATTTTTTTTAAAAATAAATACCTAATGCTTGTTATATGTAGTGCTGCCATCTGCCATCAATCTTTCTAACTATGGCTGAAGAGTGATGATTGGAATAATTGTATCATTCTAGGCCTGTTGCTCTCAGTGGCGAGACTTTTTAATGAAGGAGATCAGTCTGCATTTGTGCCTTGAAGTTGAAAACCACATTATTACTACCACATGCCATCAATTTGTCTGACTATGAGTGAAGTGCAATGGTTAAATAATTGTACTGCTGTAGGTCTGTTGCTCTTTGTGGCGAGACTTTTCAATGGGGAGATTGGCGGGATTATGTACCGGTAATCTCAAATCTTCAACAAAGAGGTGAATTTTGTTAATGCCAAAATACCTATTCTAAGGGGTTCCCTAGGCAGAAACTAGAGGGAAGTGAGGAGGAGTTCTGGTGGTCCAGAGAGACCCTGAGACAAAAGAGAACTTGAATTCTTTCTTTACTTTTATTTGACCATTCCTGGGGGCACAAAAATGCACACTTGCCCCTTGTGATGGAGGCCATTCTTGTTTCTGGTATAAAGGCCCAAGACCCTGTCTGTTTCCCTCAAGTTTTCTCAACATTTTCATTATCATCAAAGTATGATCATATTTTGGTGATTATTTTTACATGGCTCAAAAGAGTGCTGGCACCTTGTGAATTTTTATTATCCACAATTTTAAAGTGTTATATGTCTAAATGAAAGTCTAGGCTTCTGTCCTTTACAACATGCCACCCGGGTGTACCACACCGTTTGCACCTTTGCTTGAGCCACCCCTGCTTATTTGCCATTGCATATATAGTTAGCTTCAGAAGATTGATAACAAATCCATGCAAAAACAATCATCAATGTACATCATACTTTGATAATTTATTTTGGTGCTCTATGCTGCACAACATTGGAAATGGAATACTGTTCAATATCTTAGAATAGTGCTGAGAGTCACTAAACTTAAAAAATACAAATGCAGCACACTAATTTACCTCATTTGCACTTGATATAGAAAAATGAGTTTTCGGTAGTATATCAGTTTCATATTTTTTAAGATCCCAAAGGATGAGTTGTCCATTTTTACCACCTGCTGCTATGAGACTGGAATGAGATGGGTTAAACTGCACACAAGAAACTTCATCACAGCTGTCGAGTAATAGCTGAGAAATAGAATAGAAGAAATAATGAAAATGTATGAGTGTATATATATAGATCACAAACTTTTGCTTTTTATTCATTCCCATAGAAATGACCAAACTTCAAGGATTACAGTCAAACCTTGTAAAGGCAAACTTGCTTAATACTAATCGAATACTTTTCACTTTGGATTAATATTGGCCAATTAATAGCTAAAATATCTTCATTCAATATAAACATGTAAGGGTGGCATGCACTCAAAACTGAATCGAAATTCAATTTCATATGATAAACCCAATTCCTCTCTTCAAAATTTTTGCCTAGAAATTGTGGTGGGATGGCAATTTCAGAAAATGTTGTAGTTTTATTTCCATCTGATAGATGGCACTGCCACACCACAATATACTTCTATCCTCACAGCACATTTTCCTTTTTTTATTATTATTATTTTATTTTTTCCTGGCAATACTGTTGTTGATACACAGAGACACTGCCTCTAGTGTCATTTTCAGTTTGCACTTGCACATATTGTAAATATGTAACCCCCTTTTCATTTCTAGTAAAGTTTGTTATTTTAACCTTCATATAAAAGATGAGTCTCATATCACCTTACAAAAATGGTAACTGCTAAAAAATAAATACAGGAGGGTACATGACTTTTTAAATGACTTGATGGTAGTTCTGAATAATTTGACAATACTCAGCAACTTTTATTTTACCTTCACTTTATACCTAACTTCACCGAGTGAGATTCACCGGTTCCTTTTCCTTGCAGGGGGTGGGAATCATTTTTGATACATCAAGCATGTTCACTTCACTATAGATAGATGAAACATTTATATAGTCAAGGACCTCTCCTTAAACTGTAAAGGAGTGGAAACAAACTATGATTTCAAAGGGTGGCTAATGGGCCATGTTAATGTATGTTTCTAGAGGCACAAGTAATGCAATACAAATTTGTTTGATATGTTTCTCCTTATTATTGTGAGAGAATTTATTAACTCGATTACAGCTAAAAACATACACTATGTTTACTAACTACATACCTTTTTTTTTCAAAGTATTTTTCACAAAACAAATCACTGGATGTTTTGTCAGTTAATGCAAAATTTAGTACTCAGTATTTCAAAATTTGCTACAACTCTGTCTCAACAAAGTTTGACTGTATCAAAAATCGAAATGTCTTTTAATATCACTTATACAAATTATTGAATACATAGAATTTTAGACCAAAATAAACTTGGAAATGGATCTTGCTCATGGATTGCTTGTTACAGATTAGTAATAATTTTAAGAGATGGGGGGGGGGGGAACTTGTTTTCAATACAAATACATCACTTGCATCAATTGGTGAATTTCAATGATAAAAGTGGTTATATATATGGTATTTACAATTTACACAGTATACTAAAAGATGAAAAAGATTGAAGTTACTTACTCGTGGTGAAAGGGAATCATAGATACCCCAGATATACAAATAGCATGGCTCGAGCAAAAAATGTGACAAACTATCAACCTTTTCCTCAAAATCCATGCTATGAGCGGCAGCAATTAATAACACATCTAAGGAAGAAACAATATGACACTGTTTATAGTTATGTTTTGAAAAGTACTCGAGTTGCTATACACTAACTTCGGAGGATGCATGTTTGGGAAAAATAGACACAAATGTTTACATGGGGTACTCAGTACTTTCTCAGGGGGTACTCAGTACTCAGTTTTTTGGTTCAAACAATCCATTTTTCACTTGAGTTGAATGGTTATGTAATTCCAGATGCAACTGGGATCACTGATTTGGGAATTCTCATTGATGAACAGCATAGGTTTTCTGAACATTGTTCAGCAGTGGTTGAAAAGAGGGAACAGAATGCTTGGTTTCATGGGTGGAGATACAGGGGGGGCATTGTCCCCCCAGCATCAAAGGTGTGGAGTTGACTGATCTATCGTATATATGTGTATATGAATTGGCATCATCATCATCGTGCCCCCCCCAGCAATAAACAATGTGTTCCCCCCCCCCAGACTTCGAAGTCAGTTGTCATGCCGGTAAACACAATTGTGTCATCTAACACAATTGTGATACATTCAAAAAGAAATACAATAAGAATATTGGGATAAATCGATAGATTCTATTTATACTTAGATAAGACGATTTTATGGGCTGTGTATTTTATTTTATCATTAGTTTGTATCAGTTTTATTTTAGTGTGTATTTGTTTTCTCGCAATAACTGCTCTTATTTTCAGTTGCTGCATTTTAGTTATATTTGGCATTCATATTTTTATGGGCATCACTTTTTAGCCATCTCATTGGATGTTCTGCCTGTTGTGGTCTTTGTATTTGTACTTAGTGCTCCAGCTGCATTAGAAATTTAACTTATGTGCACAGTTTTTCAATTGGGAATTTTAGTTATATGCTATATAGCACACAATTTTAAGTTAATTGTACCATATTTCAAACAAACACAAAGCTGTCATAATCAGTGCAGATTATAAATTCATACACTTACATCCTTGCTGCTCAGAAAATCAGAAAAAGAACATTTAGCATCCTGAGGTTTCATTCAAGGTGGATGGTTCTAAGGTTTCAAAAAGCTAAAAGCTTCTTTCATTGATGAACATATTTATTGTGATAACACCATTTATAGCGTTACAACCCAAGCTCAGCAGCATTTCAACTCTGAATTGTTATCGTCATCATCATCATAGATATCTGAATTTTTAATTCAGTTTCTAATCACTTTATCTAATAAATTTGACAGTTTTTGTATATGTTGTTGGAAGAATCCATAATGTCACTTTTTTATGAATGAAACAATAACGCTCCAATGGAATATTGCAGCAACCAAAAATTAAAATGTCTTAATTTGAAGCAAAGAATACAAATTAGGTTGTTCAAACCCAGCCAGAAACCAGTTCAGAACTCGAAAAACTTGGCTAATGATAAAAAAAAAGGAATATTGTTCATAATAGAATTCTTGGAATCAATACTTTTATTATGACTGAAGCGCTTCAGTACCACATATATGCATACTCTCGGGTTTATAGCATACAATAATTTATAAGATTATTGAGATATATATCTGCATGCCGAAGGTAAAGGGCAAAAGCACCATATCACAAAAGGGAAGTTTTACAGGAGAGCCATTTAACGATTTTTTTTAGTATGTCTTTTTATGGAGCTCACTTGTTTTATAATGTGAGATTATCTCCATTATTTATTGAAATAGGACTTAGTGTCCTAGTATACCCATGTGAGTGTAACAAAAGTGCTGAATGTTAATAGTGTTATCCCAATATTGACCGAAATGAACATAGTGACCTTTACTTCCAGTACACAGATAAATATACAGTAGTGCCTAGACCTAGATCAACCAAGCCCTCTCTATCAATTGTGGACAGACCAGGGCTGGCCTCATATCTCTTACACTGTTGCAGCACATACACACATACATAACTCCCATAATGAATGCCTCTCACAAATTGACACTTTTTGAAAAATGTGAACAGGCTTCAATGTATTTTACTATCCGCTAATGGACATTCCCCATTAGCAGGCAAATTTTTCTGTTTCATGAGTGTCTGTTAGCAAGAGGTTCCACTGCATGTATATAAAGAAAATATATAAAACTGAAAGAAAGTTGAATAAGAATTTATCGATTTTTAAGTGTTACAAAAGTCCCATCAGCGTCAAAAACTGATGGAATATACCTCAGTCACCTTGTAAATTAATCTAATGACTTCAGATGCCACAGCATACCTAAAAACTACTGTTAAGGAGGACAAAAGGTTAGCAATGATTAATTTGAGGCGATATACAATAAAAACCATCACTATTTTTAGGAAAGCACCATAATTTCCTGTATACAAGCAAATGCAAATTTTTCGACTTTAAGGAAATAATATATCTGCCTAATCAGCATGTGCAAATTTTTCACCAATTATGAAATCTTAGGGAATGAAAAACGTTAAAAAACAGGAAATCCCACTAGTGCAGTGATTCCCAAACAAGGGTGCGGCAGAGGATTTTCAGGGTTGTGAGATGGGGGAAAAAATTACACGTCGATTGATTATTCACAAAAATTTAAATGATAAAAATTTAATTTTTCAGTTTCTAAAAAAATATGAATAATTTCAATATTTTGACACCTCATCTTCTACTCACAAAAATGTGTCATACGAATTTTACATTGCAAAAGTTTCTTTTTCGATTAGCGATCATACTTGTCTTCTATTTTTCGGTTGAGAAAAAATACCATTATTTACCTAAATTATTTCATGGTTTGTTTACATTGGTACCTCATATTATTAGCATGTTGTGCTTAGATTTGATACTGTCATGAACACACAACTCAAAAAAATTTAGTCAAGTGTCAAAGAAACATTAATTCATAGTTGTTGCGGCTGGAATCAATAAGTGAATAACCATTAAATTTATTTATTTTTTCAAATATCAAGAAAAAAAAAGTTAAAAAATATTTTTTTTAGTTTTATTTTTGAGTTAATTAAAAAAAATGAAGCCAAAATTAAATATTAGCCACAGCCAAAAAGACATTATAAAGAATACGTAAACCAATTTCAGAAGTAAACTCTAATTTTCTAACAGCTAAAAAATATATTATCCAAAGGGGTATGGGAAGGAAAAAGGGTTGAGAACCCCTGCACTAGTGTGTCTTAGCGTCCCTCTCTCTTTTTTGTTTTTTTAAATTAATCCTTTTTTTTTCTTCATTTATTATAGTCAACCACTCAGAAAAGGCAGCAGATAATACAATATATAACACAGGCGCATATAATACAAAATAAAAAATTCATATTTCATTTTAAGCATATAATATATAGATTACATGCAGAAAATCACAATAAGCCTCTCAAAAGTGGGGAGGAGGAAGATATGATTAACATTAATGAATATTTTTAAACCCATTTTCAGAGAAAATAACACTATGAAATAGCTTATGCAGAATTGAAAGAATAGACAAACCACTCAAAACTGGATGCCAATCAATTGCAGTAACCATTTTGTGCTGCCCTTCTCCGCAACAAAGAAATGTTTTGGTGATCTAAAAAAAAAACAGAGATGACAACAGAAATTTACCAAAACTTGAATCTATGTTAATTAAATCACTTGAACGTGTGATTAAATAGTCAACAATACAATCAAACTTTTTTATCATGCTGTTACATATTTGATAATCATGATTCACAAACAATGAGAAGAAATGGGATCACATTATAAACTTCTACAGCTAAAAGTATTGCCTGAGGCTTTCATGGCAGGCATTCAATGATTTATAAGCAGTTTTTGGGCTATTAGGTCATAGTCTAAGGCATTGATACTGACGTTCCACCTACATTTGTGGCAGGCATCTTCTGAGGTTAAACGAACGAAGGTTTCTGTGACAAGCGAGAAAGGCTTCGTGCTTTTGCTTGCCACAGAAACTTATGTTCGCTTAACCTCAGAAGATGCCTGCCACAGATGTGGGTGAAATGGCAGGAAGAAAATGGCCTAATAGCCCAGAAACCACTTGTAAGTCTTCTATAGTTTATTTGTGTAAGTTCATTCTTCATTCAGTATCATTTCATGCTTAATTTGGTTCTATGAGAAACTTCAAAATAATAACCACTGTTTAGGCTTGAAAGGTAAATTCAGTTGGTACTAAATCACTTGGAGTTTAGCATGTTTGTTTCATAAAAATAGGTCAAATAAGTCTACTTCCGAATCTTCATGTTATTTAATATGAAATATTACTTTTCATATTACTAAGCACAATTTCAATAATATTTAATACTAGATCACAACTAATACAAGAGCTTCCAAAACCAAATTCACTTTGTTATTTAATTGCATTGGAAATCCCATGCTTTTTTGATGAAATAAAAAACAATTGACCTGTATGAGTAAATTTTTATCATAAAATTCAATAGTCCTAAATATAAGAGTGATTTCTTTTCAAAAATCTCCCTTTAGATCAGGGAAAGGGGGTGTTCAACTGCCAATATGTGAGCCCTGTGTGACCCAGAAAAACTATCGCATCACCTTCGTAACAAATAATTCCAAAAAAACACGCAGAAATGTTTCAATATTTAAATACTGTTTCAGGTAGGTTTCAAAGTGTCAACTAATATCAAAGAATAAGAGAAGAAGTTAATCTTTTTTTTTAAACTTTGAGCATTGATGAAAATTGACTGTTCAGGTTCGAAGACCATCATCTGTTTTAGTTTACCCTCAATGTTTCTCCCAACACTAGTAGTTGGAATCTCAAGGAGAATTGGTAAAACTGGAACACAACTTTGAGGATGAAATCAAATAGATGATTGTCTTCGAATCTGAACAGTCAATTTTCATCAAAGGAGGCTGTGAAAACTTTATCAACTATTTAGAGCAGTGAGTGATTTTGCCTTTATATATACTCATAAGCTATCATATGTATTTCGAATGTGGGTCAAAGCCCATTTTCTTCCCTCAATACTGCAAAAAACTTAAAAATTACATTCCTATTGTAAAGGAACTGAATTTTAGTCTTTGCCAATTGGCCGCACACTTTGTTATGGAACTTAATTCATATGGGAGAGCAAATAAAAGACTATATAATAATGATACAATTTTATTGTGTATACACACATAGGCATAACAAACCTTTCTCGTAAACATTTTAAATGTTAACCACAAACCACATAGTAAGGTGATGTGGTGAATAGAGCAAAAGCCAAAAAAAAACCGAAAAAAACACAAAAACAAAAGTTTCAGATATGGACAAGTCATGACGCCTGAAGATGATCAGAAGGCTATATATGTACGCTAATATTCACAACACACTTCAAACATTGTCCAGACATCAGCCACTAGCTACTACATGAAGACACTAGATCTCTGACATGGAGCATAATAAATATATGCAATGTGATATAAATTTAATCACTAGAAATGTGCAATAAATCAGTAGCTAATTTTATTGCTTATGCATACAACATTTTTAAGATTAAAAAAAGTACTGGGAAGGGGAGGGGGCGAACATCTTAAATAGGTGAATTTTACAGCATGGCTTGACAAATACTAGGTATCAGGTTGCCACGGCAACTATAAAATCACAAGTAGCACCTAAAATTTTCTATATATGGTTTATAAATTAGTCAGGACAGCACAAAGTTTTTGAAATTTGTATCGGCATATTTATCAACGTGGAAGAGGGTTGCTATGTCCCAGAAAAGTTGAAAGAAATATTATTTTTGGACATTTTTTCTCTGGAAAAAAAAAGTTTGGCTCCTAAAATTTTTTGGCACCTAGATTTTTTCATGATTTGTCGAGTCTTGTTTTGAAGCACATCAAAAAATATTTGAAACCATCTGAAAATGAAAGAAAAAGAATGAAACAAGCAAAGCAGATTGAAAACACAAATCATAGTTACATACTTTCAATGAAGCATCCATAGCAGATGCAAGCTCTGCCTCCTTCCCCTTGATAGCCGCCCATGGTTTACCTAGACCACCAGATGCATTTTCCAACAGAATGTTTAAAAGCCTGTAAAAAATCAAACAGCTAAACTAAATACCTGTTCAATTTTTCAATGTCCAAAGGTCACCTAGTTAGAGGTTAGAGGGTATGCATGTTCATTCCCCCCCCCCCCCCCCCCCGCAATTCACATAGATTAGACATACCACACTGCTGGAAAGGTCCCAGCTAAGAGGCCCCCAGTATTAATTTCATCATAATTTTTTTTCACAGTATAAATTTCCTGCCGCTGTGTTGGTCAAGTGGGCATAGTGACGGACTCGCATCATGAGGACCTGGGTTCGAACCCCACTGTCACCACAGTGGTGGTCGGCTGAAGTTTGGGTTTTCTGTGGTTCCCAACTTCATGGCGCAAATGTGAGCTAATTGCTCCCTTAAAAATTCTTGCCACAGAGAACAACAGCCCTACAACGCCTACAACGTTACAGATGTTCAATCATTACACTTCACTCACAATTTGAAATATAGATGGTGGCACTAATTTACGCACAACACTGTGTATGCACTCTGACTCTGAGATACACACACTCACATTTCCAGCACAACTCAATCGGTGGTAAATTGCCCATGGCAATAGACCGGAGTTGTGCTCAGTTTGAAAGAAAGTATAAATTTCCTGCAATAATGTTTGAAGTAAAAAAAGAATCCTAGTCTGGAGAGTAGTCTATATGCTATAAATAGGTTAATATGTTTCAGATCTCGTCCCTGAGCATTATAGAATTGAAATAATTCCTATATACAAAGGTTAAATTGAATTCTTTCTTTAAGCAGTACCTATTTTCAATTTCCGGCAAAAACAGTGCCATCTCTGCGGATTTCCACAGCTGATCTTTCTCCAAATCCGTAAATTCCTTCAGTTCTGTCTGAGCACATGCATTTGCAAGCTTACTTCTTTGAGTCTGAGAGAAATTGCCCTCTTCTGTAACCGAAGCCTGTGAAAGTTTGTGATAAGATACATTTAAAAAATATTAATAAGCATCATAAATATATTATCATCACAATGTAACCCGATATATTTTCAACATGGTGCCTTTCTAACGCACGTAAAATTCTATGAAACTACAAAAGAAGAAAATAGCCTACCTGAACACCTTTATCAAGAACTTTTTTCACAACTGGCTCCAAGGTTTCTTCAAAAAATGTCTCCTCTTCGATTGGTTCTTCATAGTATTCTGTTTCTGGCAAAATCTCAGTGTACAGGTCCTTGTATTCAGAAGGTAATCTGCTAAAAAGTTGAAGAGATCTTGCCTGGAATCCTTCAGCTGGCACCAACACTATTTTAATCTACAACAAGAGAATATTTCAGTATAAAAAGATTTCTGAACACTTTATCTCCATGATAATTTTTCTTTCATAACATCTATCAGGTTTTTGCTCAAGCAAATGGAAAATTTTTGACTTTTTGGCTGTGATGTACGAGTGATAAAACTCAATGTCCACATGAGTGACAGACATTTTCTGGAGACACTGATCTATTCATATATATCTACGTGTGACATGTACAGTCGATCTGCTTATAACATTGTCGCTTAGTATGACTAATTTTTGCAAATTTAACTTTTTTCCTATATTGATAATATTAAAATTTTCCCTGGATACAATGTTTGAATTTTTCACTATTCCTACTTACAACATTCAAAAAATTCACATCAGGCTTTTTCCTCCCTTGCAAACAGCATACTTTTTCACAGGTAAAGAAATAAAAATGGTGTTTCTTTGTGTGCCAGCGATTAACTATTATGTGGAAACTAGAGGTTTTTCATGGCTCTTCGGAAGCTGGTTATGTTTTTGGCATAAAGAATTGATTGAAAACTATGTCTTGCCTTTTTTTCAAGGGTTTTAGGCATAATAATAATTTGAATATATTTTTCTTTTTCTCTCACTTTGTTCAACAATAGTGTGCAGAGCATAAACTACCACTGGGTGATTGAAGTCATGTCATTCGATAGGGAGACTAACAGATAAGAACTAGAAAAAGTTCTCAGAAGGGGTTAGTTTTTTTCCCTTTGCGGTCTTATTCAAATTTGCCGCATTAGGTCGATTCCAAAATATGACATCCAAAAAATTATTCTCATAGTGGTATTAGACGATTTCTGCATATAACAAAGAAATAAAATGGCGGGTCTTCTCATCCACCTCTGAATCTATTGGTACATAATGAAGCTGCAAAAGAGTGACATGGACACAAAACATAAACAACTTGACAGATTTTTAGACGCAAGCTCCTTGGAATTTAATTCTTCACAGAACATCCAATGCGATGCTTTCATGACCTTTGAAATTTTGGAAAATGAAGCAGTAACCACCTCGCTGGAAAAATGTGCAGGAGCACCATCACGCATGAACCACATGCCTTGCTGCACTGCGGCCGGCACACTTTGCATCAATTCTGAGAGGACGTGTTGCAGAAAAACAAGGTACATCACTCCATTCAGGCATTCGGGCAGCAAGTACGGTCCCAAGAGATAATCACTGAGGATTCCTTCCCACATGTTGACACCAAACCTCTGTTGAGATTTCCACGGTACACTGGCATAGGGATTACCCATTTCCCGCATGTGTGCATTATGTGTGTTGACAATGCCTTCTCGTGTAAAGCTGGCCTCATCATTAAATAAAACAGTGGCAGGAAATTGAGGATTAGAATGTGTGTTGACATCAAGCATCCAGCGCATGAACTGTTCACGATGGGGACAGTCGTCTTCGGTTAGAAGTTGTACCTTCTGATTGTGGAAGAAAGGCATCTTCTCACTATGCAGAACATTCTAGACCGCCATGTGGTGAACAGAGTTCAGCTGCAACCGCTCGTGTACTTGTTGACAGGGAATCGCCAAACCGCTGCAGCACGGTTTCTACATTTGAGGAGTTCATACATTGCTTGTCTCCCTGCATCACACCATGCTGGGTGGAAGGTCCCCGTCTCCTCCCATAGTAGTTGACCGATCGTGGCGAAGGTAGTATGGTGCGGAAAACGCCTCATCGGATATTGCTGTTGGTACATCCACTGTGCTAAGCGCCCATTACCATCTGCTCGACCATAAATCAGATGCATATCAGTGTATTTCCCATTCGTGTAGTCAGCCATCACGATACTCATTGAAACAGACAACTGCTACACGTGCTTACTACCGCGACCCTACCCCAGCATGTGTTTCGCGATGCTGCTTACGTCAAATGTGGTGAGCTAACCCACGAACACATTCAGAGATCAACTGACATCCATCTTTTGTCTCCTCTGGACTCGGAGCCTGCATGCGTTTTTCGCGATTTTCACCCTCTCAGCATGGTTTGCAACACTATGTTCCATAGCTATTTTTGTTCCTCAGTGATGCCTACTAACAAGTCACTGAGTTTGTCGGTCCATTAACAGAACACCCTGTATATATCCTGTATATCTCTTGTTTTTTCCCTACAAACCATTCCGTATAATGCTCGTAAATATTTATTGAAATAACAAATACATAATTTCTTCCTATTAAATCTTCCCTCTATGTCATTGGATATAATTTGAGATCAATTTTATTTTGAAAATTCAATTTTGAATATTTCATTCAAAAATATGGAATGTACACTTTTTTTGGGAATGATCAGTATCTCCATGTACTATATAGATGAAAAAAATTCTAATTATTTATGATAATGACGTAACAAAGTGGACATCCGATGGAGAAAAAAAAGATGGATACTAAAGACATAACATGAATATTAAGTCATTTTGCAAAAGTCAAACTCAAAATTGTTGATCTAGCAGTAAGAGTAAACTTTTCAATGAGCTTAAAAGTGTTTATCAGATTTAATATGGTATAAAAATGTATTTCTTGAATTATTGTAACACATTAGATGTTCTAAAATGAGAAAAATTTCGGGACATGAACAAAAAATGGTTTTTTATAAGAATAAAACTTTTTTTTCAAAATTTTATATATTGTCAGTTTTATTTATTTATCTATGGCACACATATAAAACGTGATTACAAGTTTTTTGAAAAAAAAATTTCAGAGAGATTTGCAGAGAGAAAAATTTCAGGAGCTAAGCACACATTAAATATCCTAAATATTGATATATGTGTATCCTAAAATACAGAATAAAATATTTTTATCCTTTCACAATGAAGTGTTGAAAACAAAATGAAGAAGAAAAGAAAAAGCATCGAAGAAGAAATGTACCAAATTTCAGCCGCAAAGACATGTTCCATACCACCTCCCCCCCAAAAAAAACCCTGTTTTCAAACCTTGTCCAACTCCAACATAAGCAGCCTAGATGTTTAATCAGCAATATTAAACTGTTATTGCATTTAAAAATCTTTATTGAACTATCTTATAAACTTGTTGTCTGGAGGGGGGGGGGGGTGTTTATCCTGTTTATCCATTGTTTCTATAGGGGGTTAGTTATTGACTCAAATAAAAGATACACTATAACACATATTTGAATGCTATTGCAGCAAATCACAAATAATACTCAAAAGCCTTCAAATGTTTCTGCTGTTGAAATTAAAAAAAAAAAATTCACCTTCGGTCTTTCATCTGATACCATTTCAGCATTAACTTCATCTTCCGTTGTTTCATAAACGTCCTCAGCAATGGCATTTTTCTGCTGTTTCATTAATTCATCCTAAAAATAATGACAATTATTAATTAGCCCATTTTCACCATGGCTATAATTCCACTACTCACTTCATATAAATCCAATGCTTTCAATTCATTCCTGACTGTATCAACAATGAATGATAAGAAAACTGATTTTTATGTGCTGGTATAACATTGACTAAAGAGTTATTTTGTTGAAGTAAAAAAAAGAAAAAAGAAAATCATCAGTGTGTGAATTTATTCGATTAGTTGAACCTAGTCGAATTAGAACCTCCAAGTATTTTTCTCCCAGAAACATTTGAGCTAATTATTTCAAGAAACAATCACCATTTTGCAGACTAATCTTCACTAGGTATGCATATAAAAGCATTACAAAAAAACACATAGGTGCAATAAAAGTTTGTGGAATTTGGGTCCTTGTAGATTCAAATTAGTTGATTAGTTGGAGTGTCATACAATCTGTATATATGTCTTTGCATAACAAATCATGCATCTGAAGCACATTGAAGAGTAGCTCAACTTTGCCCAAGAATATTGAGAAATTACCAATGAATAACAATAAATGTAGGAGTTTGCATATTTTTTGCATATTTGCCTTATTTGTTGGTGACTTCTTAATATCTGAAGTACAGTTGAATGGTTGAAACGGTTTGCAAGACTTGTATTCTTTCAGAATTAGGATCAAAAACCTGATGCTCTTGGATCATGGGATTTCCAAACATTCAACATTTGTTGCTCTTTTGAGACACAAGATTAGAATATCTCCGTATCTTCCTACTCCCCTGCCCTGATTTTGAGGCACTTCAATGACATTCTAAAACACCATGACACACCAGTAAGCAGAAGCATCAGAAGTATTTTTTAGACCCCTGTGTGTGCTTGACTTGAGTTTCACATAGGAAATTTTGATTTCTCAATTAATTCGGGGAGGGGGGGGGGGAGATTCCAGGGCTCCGTGACACAAAATTTTGTGGGTGCTCCTGAGTACACACAACATCCCCTAGCTCGAACACCACTGCCAGTAATGGAAATTGCCATCTGAACGGCTTTATTCAATTTAATACAACTAAATATAATTATCTTTAACTGTCCCATTTTCAATCTCTCACAGTACATCATTTGAGTAAAGAGCCATAACTATGCGGAGCCACTAAGCAGTCGCGTGGGGATCATGACGGACTCAAGTTTGAAAACCCTGCTGATAGTGTAGTGGTAATTACTGAAGTTGGGTTTCTATGGTTTTAAATTTTCAAGGCATGAATGCGATCAGAACTTCCACTTTAAAAAGAACTTTCACATAGAGCAATCAGACATTTAACATTTATGTACAATACAAACATGGGAAAAATAAATTACCAAATTGCTTGCTTCTGAATTTAGAGGACTAATGGCAATCCTCATTAAAGACATAGCAGGCATTCCTCCGAAACAAACTTCACATCAGGTACATGGCACATACATGGGTCCCTTCCAGCATGTACTAATTCATTAGAAGTTCCTTAGAGGAATATTTATGAGGCGCATGTACAGTGTAATAGTAGTAGTAGACACCCCCTCCCCCTTCATAAGTCAATTAGATATAGGAACCCAGGGATTTAGCATCCCAGACACAAATCTACTCTGTGCCCCCCCCACCCCCTGCAGTCCTGGTTTAGATATAATTGTTGTTTAAGAATTACACACTTTCTTATGGGAAGTGAACTACTCCATATGTATGTCCTATCAGGTTAAAAAGATGAAGACCGGAGGCCTAACCATTTGATTATCAGATAGACAAGTATCAGACTGGACAAATCTCCAAAAATGTACATGCCAGACTATGCCAATAATACATGCCTGAATCAGTACAGTCAAATCTGGATAAGTCTACTGTGCAACGGCTGACAAAAACTTCAAGTTATCGTTAGTTTGACTTATCGGAAATTCTGATTTCAGAGTGGGAAAAGAAAGGTGTAGGATCTATTAGAATAATAGCGCTGTTTACAGATATTTTATTAGTGAAACATATCAAACTACTGGAAATGAAAAAATTTGAAAAGATAAGTTATTCTAATTTATACATACTGTAGTATGGAAACAACACATATAACATGTTTGCATAAATGAAGCAAATCATAAATAAAGTGAGACGTTAGATTATTTTCTGTCAAAAAAGGCAGTGATTTTTGATTCTCTCTCCTGTTTTGTCCTTTTTTCGTGAGAAAGTCATTAACTTTTTGCAAGTAAACAAGTGAATCTGCTAACTTCTATTGCTAAATTCTATTGCTAAATTCAAAATGTTATTGCTAAATACTAAATTCTATTACAAAATGATATTTTTTTTTTTAATTTCTGTCCTTAACAAAAACTTTTACAGGAAGAAAACTTCAAGTAAAGGGAAAATTTCAACACTAAAATATGGAAACATTTCTAGACCTGAGTGAAAACTTCAACTTAAACAGATATTCAAGTTATCGTGAATTGACTGTACTCATATGCCAGCATTGGGCATGCCCAGTAAAAATTTCTAAATGCAACAGTCATGTCAGAAAATAGATGTCTGGTCCTGACAAGCATCATAATGAACTTTTACTCAATAAATACAATTTGAAACAACTTTTCAAACTGTATTGACTCTGATACTGTATTGTAACAACCCATTCCATCGCAGGTGTTTATAAATTTATGAACACCTGCGATTTGTCTGCATTCTTTTGACAAATGCATAGTTGGAACGATCATAGGTTTTTGTCACATGGAAAAACTTAATTATGGTTGGTTATGTATGTACGAAAGTCAACACAATTTCATGATCACTGAGGTGGAAATGGAATACAGGAAATCTACAGTATAATTTGTTCAGAAATACAAAACTGCAATGGAAGGAGCAGAAGATATTAAAATGCTTATACATACAGCTTCTTCAGCATCAGCAATAGCATCCAAGACTCCTAACTTGGCTTCATCTGACAAACAAATATAATATTCTGTCCCATATTTTTTGCTACCATCAAAGACGAGCAGAATATCATCAGAGCAAGTCTAAAAACAAATCAAGGGTGAAAGAAACCATTTTGAATGATCTGGGGGGAAAAATGGTGAAAAATAAAATTTAGATACAATACTTATGATAACATAATGGTAAAAAAAAATTATTGTCATACTCACGGAAATGAAATCCTTATAGGAATAAAAATCTGATGCTTCATGTTTATCTTGTATATCCTTCGTTAAAACATCCACAGGAATAAACAGTGTAGGACTCTGTTCTGAAAGGCTTTCACATTGAAGTAACTCTTTTGTGTCATCGCTCAAATTGATGGGTCCATATTTTGGCTCAACAGATTGCTCTGGAATATCAATAATGCATACACACATTAAATTTTACTGAGAAGGGAAAACAGAAATTCTCAAATAAGAGAAAAACAGAAATTATCAAATAAGAGGAAAACAGGAATTCTCAAACAACAGGGAAAAACAGGAATCATTAAATAATGACGACTTATAGAGTATCACATTAATGCAGTGTGTTTCTAATTAAAGTTGGCTTGTTCTGAGCTGTCTACAGTCTTAAACTACCCACCAGAACACTATGAAACTAAGTATGTAAGTATATGTAAATCTCTTGGAAACTAGTACGGATATAGAGCATTGTGTCAGGAGAGGTGTGTAGGTCCATTGGGTTGTCAAAATTTTGTATTTTGTGAAAATACAAACACAAAGGTTACAACAGAAGAAATTCCCAACAAAGTGTGTGAAAAAATATACCTTTCTTGGAAATGGATATTTCTTCCACATTATTGGGCTCTTGTGAGGGATGATTGCCTACATCACCAAAACTATGGATCAGCACCATGGGCGGAGATACGGGAGGGGGACATTGCCCCCCACCGTCAAAGGTAGAGTCGACTGATCTAATGTATAAATGTATATATGAATTGACATCATCATCATCGTGCCCCCCCCAGACTTCCAAGTCTGGGGGGGGGGGGCAATCTCCGCCTATGATCGGCACCTGGTAGGACAGCCTAACAGCCTGGAAATTGGAGAAATTACTCATCACAAGCTTGGACTTCAGGAGGCTGACTAGGTTAAGGTGCCTTGATAAGCCATATTCAACTATTCAAGGCACCCCTATTCAAGAGGCTATAGTCTAGGTAAGCCAGTAAGTTGTAGATTTGCGTCGAAGCCCTTGTATGTCCCCCCATAGGGGTCGGAAATGTTTCAGACCTGTGGGTCTTTAGCTTAATGCAAGGAATTTTCATTTGTGAATTGATTTTGAGGATGCTCAAACTTTTTTCACAAAATTAAACAACCCCCTCCCCCGCCCCCCACTCACGGCCGATCGGGAGCGTAAGTGCGAATACATACACGCATTCTAAATTTTGAAATCAGCATCATTCATTGAACTTGTATCTCATAGGACATTAAGAATCGGCAAGCATGTATGTGCAACTCCATTCAGTGGAGTTGTGAACGAACAATCTAAAAAACGCAAGTGAATTCAGGTGCCCAGTTCTTCGATCCTGCACTGGTGGCACCAGATTTTGTGACCTTGACCCTAACCAGTTTATCATAAAATCTTATGACTATGTCAGTCATAACAGTAATTTTTCATGCCAGGAAATAAAACCTGAGTTAGAATAGGTTTTTCCCTCAAAACCTATTAAAGTATTAAACCCGTGGGCCCATTGCCGTAATGACAGAGACGTCTTAACAGCATCATGGGTCCCCGCGCCAAGTGATTTTTCTGCGGCCCTACCTGATAAACCTCCAGACAATTTTAGACAGATCTCATTTTTGTGGGGCCCTCTTCTCTTGAGGTGCCCTCTCTCGATCGACACCTATGAAAGAAATGTGTAAGAGGTGTGCGTGCGTATTTCCTGAAATGTGTAGGAGGCTTGATGCGTAGTGTATGCGAAGCATAGCATTTTGGAACACTGCTACGCACAGCAATAAAGGGGTCATAACAGAGCACAGAAAAATGTTGAACGGAGCGAGGTGTGAGTGGTAGAGCAGTTTGTTCAATGTGAAGCGCGCTCGTTAGTTCCGGTCATCGCGCCAAAAGGAGAAAATGCGGTCCAAATATAGAATACGCAAAAATGAGCAAATTTCTTTGATGTAAAGACTCCGATCGAACCCGAAGATACGTGCGCTCTCTCTCTCTGTTCGCCGTCCAATTCACTCGCTCTGTGCTCAACTACACCCGAAGCTGCATACTACACCTCAACAACCAGTTAATGAGTGGGTCTGGACCCGGCTTCGGACCGTAAGAGGCTTGCTAATTCCCAGAAATGAATAAGGGCTTGCTTACCTCCTAAGAAATGCGTAAGAAGTGGGCGTGAATTAGAAATGCGTAGCATGGTTGTTTACCTTCAGACACTCGTCAAAGAATCGTATTCCTACGGATGCGTGTTTCCTTACCCTAAAAATACGTAGGAAGCTTGTGTACCACCAAAAATACTTAAAAGTGTGCGTGCGCACGCCTTCAAATTCGTAGAAAGTCGAGAAATACTCGTTTGTAGAATTAAGGCACTTGCATATTCCTAGAAAGACGTATGAGGTTTGCTTATTCTAAAAATGTTAAGGCTTCACAGTTCCGTCTTAACACATGGGCCCATCCCGGCATGGCCCGGAGATGGGGGGGGGGGGTCCCTCATGGTAATTATATCTGGTTAAGATATTCGATATTGAGCATGCGAATTGTTAAGCAGCATTTTTAGTCAACTCCGAAAAATGAATTGCCCAGGGTCCCATACTGCTTTTGAGACGGCGCTGGGAGGTATGCATACCTCCAAGCTTGGTTGGTAGTATAAGTACTCCCATAAGAATGCTTAGCGTAAGCTCGAAATAGCCCCTTGAAAACTCAAAACGAATGTTTGGAACTTGTTTTCCGCCATTGCCGATTATTTCACGCGTTCTCATGATTGGCTCGTCACATCTCACAGGTTGGTAACCACTGCCTTAAAGTATCAACCAACCGATAGTACAGCACGGACGGATTTGACTTTCCAACGAGTAGACAAGCTTGGTCTCATTTGCCCTCGTGCGCATAAAACAACTATACGGTATAGAAGGATCATTGATCAAAAAACACAAGGAATATAAAAATATTTAAGATCAATAAATATGAAGACTAAAAAAAATTATTCTCACCCACTGCAGATGCATCGAGGCTTCTCTCTCCTTCGGTAATTACCATGATGACGATCCAGGTCTTGTTACGAGCTACACTTCAAAGCAACTCAAAAAAAAGATCAACAGGAATGTCATTATTCAGTTTTTAGTTTGTATCCAAAGACGAAAACTCCATAGCAACCTGCTCGTGGACAGCTGCAAACATAAGATGGTGTTTTATGGCGTTTTTTCACATTGAATATACGTTGCTGTTTTGTGATGGCTGTGCCTTTCCGCGCACAGTGACATCTCAACAATTTGGTCAACGGATTTCTACAAATTACAGATTTCAATAAATAATCACATATACTGTGCATGCGATATTTTAATACATAAATTGGGTTCAATGGAGTCCGCGAAAAAAAATAGGGTATCACGGTCACGAAACTTGAAAGAAGTGACGGTAAAACAAAAATCGATGAACAACTTTAAATAATCACGCAATCATTATTAAAAATATATTTGATCTATGTAATAAAGTTTCAACAAAGGATGATTACGAGTTGATGCTACGCATTTTGCCAGTTGGGCGCAAGTAAAGCCGCATAAGAACATTTTATCACAAGCAGGGGGAGTACGCACTAACAACCTTTGGAGGGGGTACAAGGAATTTCTTCCAGAGAATTCGAAGTTACTAACATTCAAAAATGACTTTGAATCAACACAAATTAATTGACAGATATAGCATATAAGAGTATTCACTTTCGATCATTTTGTCGCACCACGGTCATTTTCTGTACACGAGGGCTAATTAGACCGAGACCTACAATTAATTGCCGATTCCGAACCGCAGCTTTTTTTTTATACTCGTCGAGGGGTTGGTGCGCTAACCCCTCGATGGGGGAATTCTTGCGGTAGCAAATTTTTCCTGCGGTCTTTCACCGTTTTTGTTGTACCCCTGTGTCAGGAAAGTTTTCTGACGAGGAAGAACCAGGTATCGAACTCGCGACACCTCTAAACATCCTTTGGTACTTTAGGCGAGCATCTTATCGACCTCGGATATATATATACCGCGCCCTATTCACTTTCGATATTTTAACATTTTCTGCAAAAATATTTTAGAAAATTAAATTTTGATCGTACTGGGGGGGGGGGGGGCGGCCCGTCCCTGTGCCCCTCCCTAAATACGCTTCTGATCACAAACGTGATTCCCAAACTTCTCTTAAAATAATAAGACTCAGGGCCGTAACTAATGAAGAACAAAGGCGTGTCTATTGTCCCGGTGGCCAAACAAGATGAGGGAGTGCAATTCACCCTTTTATCGGCTCCTTCAACATTGCGGAGAGGCAACAGATTGCGTACTTGCTCTGGCTGACCAATAATCAAGTTGCGGCCATGTATAAGTTGCCTAGATCTTGCGTACGCCCCCCGATCACCGGAATATGTGTCCTAAATTGACACAGTCAGTGCCCCCTCCCCCCAGGCTAGGATCTTAGAAAGGTTCCTGAGGACAGGATTCTTCATAGGGGTCCATTTCTAGTAAAAGGTGGGGGCAGAGTTCCTGAGGACGCCAGAGGTACATGTGGCCACAGCTCAGAGAAGCCGCAGGTGTCAAAAGTGAAAAAAAGAAAGAAAATTATGTGTACCATATCAGGCCAAAACCCTGTCAGCCTTCCTTCCTTTTCATTGCCATGACATAACTTCCGGGACTCACTGCTTTACATTCCATTGAAATTATGTCAACTACAAATTGCAATTTACATAATTTTGGAATCACTAATTCTTTCAGCATAATTCACATACATTCTTCAAAACGTAGATTAATTTTCATGATACACAATCAACTCTTGGTTTATGAACTTAATTTATTTATGAAGTCAGTTTGTAAACCGAACAGATTTTTCCTATAGCAATCAATATAACATGGATTAATCCGTTTCTCAGAAGCTGAAGACTTCTGCGTAAACATTTCTGACAGGAAGCAGCTACTGTGAATCATGCAAAACCAATGGAAGTCAAATGGAATTAAGCTGGCACTGAAAAAAAATTACCGTTGTGTAAAAGAGGTGCAATGAAAGTGATGCCAAAGGGCCATGAACAATTTATCGTTAATGTCATCTATAATCTCTGTCTCAAAGCCCTCAAAAGCTTTGCCTGCAACACAATCCAGTCAAAATTCCTTGGTTCGGTTAACCACTTGCTGGCTGCAGACTTCAGAAATATGATGCTTCCCCAGGATTTCATCCGGTTTTTATGTGTGTGTAAACACAGGGTTGACTGTGCATAATTCATATTGTAGATAATATCAGAATTCTCAGTTATATTATATAAATGCAGCTTACTGGTTACTTATAACCTTTTATTATTGAGATATTCTACAAGAATTATACATCAGTGTTCACACAGTGAACATAATTGAAATATATATACTGAATATCCAATACCTTAATATAATCACTAATTACAATTTCCGAGTCCTATGGAGAATGTTTTTACAACTGGGGGGGGGGGGTGTACAATTAATTTATATTTGTCGGGTAGTCAACCCAATAAAATGGCTCTGAACAGAACATGGAACTTATGAGTGAATTTTGAAATAACCACATGAACCGTAAAATTCTTCCCTTTTCCAATTTCAAAAAAATTATAATTGAATCTGCATTGGATAATAGATTGATTCAAATCACATACAGTATTTATCAGACTACTACTATTTAAACATTCTTGCACTTTAAACACATTCTTATGCAGAATTTCTAACGAATCAATTCATGCAGGAAGGTGTTGCGCCCCAAAGCTGAATATGCCAAAATCTGCAACTTACATTATTACTACTAAACCAGACATGCACCTCGTCCATATTCCTCTGCGGAACTTCTAATGAATTGGTACATGTTGGAATGTGTGCAGGTATATATAGTAAACATTCCGTGAAGTTTGTTTCTGTGTAATGTTTGTTATGTGTCAACTGCGACCTGCCATCAATTTTCCTAACTATGCATGAAGTGTAACGATTGAATAGTATACCATTGTAGGCCTGTTGTTCTCTGCAATGTACATTGCAGCACATTTCCAATGCAGGGCTTGACAAATCTGGAAGAAAGTTTAGGTGCCAGGAAACTTTCATAGATGCCAAGCATTTTTTTCTTGACAAAATTGGTTCAAAATAGCTTGGTATATTTTTACTCTTGTCCAGAGTTTTCCTTCCCCAATTAAGAGCCAATGTCAACTTCCTAGTATGGACCTGGTGGCTGGGATTTGTCAAGCCCTGATTTGACATAAGCGGACACCTCTCAAGTTGAAGCTAAAAGCTACTCCTGTACAGTAGTGTGTCACTCTTTATTCCTCAAGTAATTCACGTAAAGCATTCAAAATAATCAAATTGTTAATCACACAGCGACTATAATCATGTGGTCTATCATAACTTCACTGTATTAATCAGTTTGGTTCCATCCTCTCTCTACCAAAAGACATTTCCAGATATGTCCTTGTTATTTCAGTCACGTTCTCGTAATTATTATTTTTTAATAAAATTTCTGATCATAATAGGTCATCTTATTGTTAGGTAGATATATTTTGACATTTACACCAGGGCTTGACAAATGAAAAAAAAACTGTTTAGGCACCGGCCAAATTTCCAGGAGCCAAAAATGGTTTTCCTTAAAAAAAACTGCCCTAAATAATGTCATTTCAACTTCTCAAGAACATAATGGTCCCTTCCTACCACTACTACACCACACATGCACCTTATCCACATTCCTCTGCGGAACCTCCCTTCCCATACTGAAAAATACACTGTCAGGAAATCAGAAAAAATTTGTGTCATCTCCAGACTCAATTTTAGCAATCACATACAAAAAATTGTAGGTGCCACAATACGTCGAATCCTGTATTAACGAATACCGTTATAGCGAAAATCTTGTTTTAACTAACACTTTTCTAATCTCCCTAAGTTTGCATAGGACCAATACTAGGTAACTTGGAATTCCTTTATAACAAAATGATTCCTCCGGTCTCTTGGCATTCGTTATAACAGGATTCGGCTGCACCAATAATTTCATCAACACTTACTCCAGAAATGCAATTTGTCAAGCCCTGCCTGACATGCACACACCCATAAAAACAAGAATGTTAAAAAATTACATCCACTTACAGTACCCTTTCAATGATACAGTGATACCAGAGGAGCCGATATGAAAAAAGCATTGGGAAGGGGGGTGAAGGGTGCTGGTCGTCCCGTATATACGGGACTCAAGTGCTCAGGTAGGATGAGGAAAGTGCACATTGTTTTTTTAGAAATTACTAGGGGGACCCCTTTCAAAATTTATTGGGGGGGGGGGGAAGCTCAAATGGCCTCAGTCCCCAGGTTCTGGTGCCTATGAGTGATACTCAGACTTTCTTTATGTCAGTAATTTGTTCTAACAGAAACGACATCATTTCAAGGCAAATTTTTCCGCTGTTAAGGGCCCTCTGCTTCCTCAGGTCTAAGGAGGTAAATATGTGCAGATTTTTTCTTTATTCTTTCTTATCAATGTCTTTCTTGAGAGTAAGGGGTAAGATATCTTGCAGATAAACAATTGTATTTAAAGAAGTTGATGGCAAAAGCCTTTAATATTTCCTCATAACCCATGTAACTGAAATAATAATTTTGCGGAAGAGAAGACATAAATAAAGAGTAATGTACATAGCCCCTCCCCAAGGGTGAAGCTGACAGGACTCCAGCCCTGACGGCCCAGGATAATTCTCGTCACCTTTTTTTCCCATTTTTTGTACTTCCACTGCATTTAGGGCCTGGCAACCATTCTAGCCTAGAAGCCCTGCCCCAGGATGTGGGGAGAGGGCATGGTGACATAAACTTGTTTATCACTGTATCATTCAGTAGCCATCACACAAAAACAAAAAATATACATGCAACATAACTTAAGAATGGTATAAAATAGGGCAGAGCATGACAAATTGCAGGTTGCCATAGAACAAACATTTAAATGCACAGTGGAAGTAGTGACATTTCAACGCGTGCCCCCCTCCCTCGAGTGCAGGAGGGGGGACTTATGAAAAAATAAGAATTGGTTAAAATTTAATGGCATCTGGTCTCAGGGCTGTCATTTCAACTTTTTCCAGGGGGGGGGGGACATGTACTCCATGTATGTTTTTCAAAAGCCAGGGGGGACAACGCCCCCCCGACCCCTCAAATGACGGCCTGCATCTGGTTAAAAGTAAGAAAGTATGTAAATTGGTTGTCGAGCATTTTTATCTGGGGGTGGGGGGCAAGAAAAATTACTTGCCCATACTGCTCATAATTAGGTGTCCATGATGTTCTTAAGATGGGCCTAGAAAGTAGTAGTTACATGCAAGCCCCTAGTATTGCACAAAAGGGAGTAAAGAAAGAACCCAAAATATGCCGATTTGGTGTCAAAAATATGTGGTATGGTTATAACAGAGAAGTACAGCATGAGAAAAATCTCCACCCATGCGGGAACCATTCTTTGTACTCCTCAAAGAGAAACCTCCACAGGAATATTTTTTTAGGTGCCTGACCAAATTTTTATTTTGTTTGGTTTGACAATTATTTTTTTCCAACCTTTCAACTTGGATTTGACTTTGACGCTCTTCTTAGAAAAGCACCCTGTGTGGCTGCATGGCCCAAGAGCTGCCTCTCCTACAAAAGATGAAAATAAATTTCCCTGATATGTATATATATATTTTTTGCCCTTACACACACATCAGATTTGGTGTCTTCCCTACAATGCCGTCCCGTACAGCTATACCACCCAAGAGTCGCTCTTGGCCATCAGCCCTTTGCTCGGGGAGATGTTTTTCTCTGGAAAAATATACATTTGTTCCTAAAAAGTTTGGCTAGCACCTAGGGGTTTTTTTTTTAAATTTTGTTTGAGAAGTCCTGAGTTAGTGAATCTCTGACGCATGAGAGTTGCCAAGTTCTTCAATGGCGTTAAGTAAGACAAACCCAGCCTTTTCATTGTGTGGGCCAGATGTGAGGCATTTCTACCAGAAAGTGGAATATATAGGGTGACTATATGATCATATTTTATGGGACACACACATTCCCATAATTTTTGCCGCCTCTTCAACTTTTTTTGAATGTTAAATATCCCATTTTCTCTCCTATTCTCAATAAAGCTTAGCTAAATTTTTTAAATCAAGAATTGAGAGTATATTCTTAATTTATAAACTATATTATGATAATTATGATTAGGGTGACCAGATGAGATGCCCATAAAATCGGGACAAATCCTGGAAATTGTTGTTAAAAATCTGGACATTTTCAAAACTCTCACTTGGAGAGCATTACTGAGTAAAATTGCGAATTAACAATGCATTATGAAAATAGTGTATCACACCACTTCTACACAGAGACAGAAAAACGAGTAAAACATCGGGATGAGAGTCATGATTGTCGGATGTCGCGTATATATATGACTGACAGGAGTATGTCATGAAGGGTGAGATACGTTAGATTATATACTAGGGACTTTAGGGATTATATTTTTGGGACAGGACAAAAAATAGCGAAAAGCCAGGACATCTGGGCACCCTAATTACGACTCTATCATAATTAATAAGTCTCATAAGTACATTCATCTCATACGCTTATTAAACCTATACACTATTTCTATAATGAATTAATCACTTCACGTAAAAGATTTTGGCAACAAATTTGGATTGAATGTCTCAACTTGATGAATCGGCAATAAATCTGTAACCTTGTACTAACCTAACCGCACTTTAGAAAAGGGGGAAAGAAAGAAAGTATAAAAGGAAAAATTATAATAAATAAGCTTTTTTAGCCTTCTTTTCAACCTCACTCTGTGTTCTCTATGGCTCTTACATGTATATAGCAGAAAGATACATTATATGAAAAAAACCCCATTAACAGGAGTATAGAAGGGGGAAGAAAGGGGAGGGGAAAGAAAAAGCAATTTGAGTTGTTCATAGGGTTACTATAAAGCTCCGCTACGGTTAAGACAGAGGAAACAAAGCGCAGAGAACTTGTTTGAATTTATTCCACTGGTGTCTGGACATAATATTATGTCCATGATAGTTGACAACTTGACCTGCATTTGACAATTTATTTTTGGTGTTAATTGAAGATATCCTACATGGATTCCATAATATTATGAAGGAAATTGCCTAAATTATGTCAGCCTAAGTATTTATCATGTGAGTGCTTTCCTTTCGGAAAGCAGTTCATGGGACCAATGAAACCCCTTGGTAGGCGAGAAGTTTTGCAACCCTGAAGCAGGAGATAAAAATTTAATTGCATTTTTTACAAGCTTCAAAAAAATGTTTACTTTCTTTCTTTCCATGCATTAAAATTATCAGTTGCTTGTGATTAGCCGAGCCAAATAAAAAGTTAATATACTTGAGTCATACAGAAATGATTGACACAAGCCTTCTCACATCGTAAACAAGAACTCCACACGACAGAGAAACACAGAAAAATAGACACCAGGGGTTGTGAGCAATGTGGAATGCATGAATGGTGCTACCGGCTGGTGACAGATTCAGAAAAGCGGCCATTCTTTCAGTCCCCATCATTACAAGCATAGACAACAAAAGAGAAGGGAAGGTGATTATATTGGGCCAGCGATGGACATTATGGTTTTTGGTGGAAAAGGGGGGATTTCAGGAGGTGTATCCATTACCATACAGTGTCAGTGTGCAAATACAAAACACCTCTCACCACAGAGAGCAACATGCCTACAACGGTAAAATCTCCAATCAGTACACTTCCCTCATAGTTAGAAAATTTGATGACAGATGGCAGCACATTACACAGAAGCAAGTTTACGTTAGGATCACAACACAGACATGAACATTCCAACATGTACCAATTCGTTAGAAGTTCTGCAGAGGAATATGGACGAGGTGCACATGTAGTTCAGTAGCAGATACAAAGCACTGGAACTAAAACTAAACTCTCCTCCCCCAACTCCTGACGAAGATCTTTCATATATGCTGTATCACTCGCTGACTCACACAGAGAAGCATGTTCACGTTCAGTTTGTCTGATTCTTAGTTGTCTTATATTTGTGTCTTCGTAATTTGTGCTAAAATGTTTAATAAATTTGTGTTATGTGTACGCCAAGGCTTCACAAAACAAAACAGGACTTTTGCTCGAGGAATATTGCAGTCAGTCAATTATTCACAATAATTCATGTGAGGTAACAGACAGCAATGTGACGAGGGAATTGAAGGCTATTCTCTGTAAATGTTGCAATAACATACCCACTGAAAGGTTCATCACAGCCATTTGGAAACTCCCAGCCAAACGGCAGAAGTGCATTGACTTGAACGGGGGAAATTTGTCTAATTAATGTAATATATTGTTTCTGTGAATAAACTATCCCCCCATGACTGCATTTGTATCAATCCTTTCTGTAAGACATAATTTACAATAAATTAATTTAAAATAAATATTTTTTGACTTCTTTGTTCGATGAAATATAAAACTGTGTTTCCAAATTCAAGCCCGAAAAAAAAACAAGGAACTTGTAAACATCATTAGAATAAATAAATGAATAAAAGTCTCAGTTTAACGCCTCCACAGGTGGCAACATCAAATTAGCAACTTTTGCAGCTTCCCTGAAGCCGCTGAGATAAGCACCATCGAGATAACGTGAACGTTTATGGTGAGTCGCTTCACCAGCAAAAAATATACAGCCATCGATTTCTTTTGCCATATCGTCATAGACTGTACGCGGTGATCCAACTTTGAGAAAACTGCTGGATGTCCTGAAATTTGGATCACTCGACCAATTTGTTACTGCCCATTTAATCGGTTCTGGAACATTGCTATCGGTCAATTTACTGAAAAAACCTCTCAGACAATACAAACAAAGTTCGATGATTTCAGATTCTGATTTTCCCTTTACAAACCCAAAGTTCGAAGCAGTGATGAATGTCATTAACATCGGAACTGTGCAATTACTCGTTTTTTTGGTTACATCTTCGAAAAGCACAAATGGCAAATCTTCGTCTTGCGAAAACAAAGCAAACCGTGAAGAATCACCCGTTAACACAATATCCCAAAAACGTTCTTTGAACTGCAAGATGACTTTTTCAAATATCGAATCTCCAAGACTATGAAATGCTTTGACTTTCCAATCTGGAAGAGGTGGGTCAAAATGTAACTCACCATTTCGAAGGATCGGTAATGGTACCGTGACAATTACTTTTGATGCAACATATAAGCCGTTGTTTGTTGAAATTTTTAAAGAATCTTCAGCTTTACTAATGGAATCGGCTCTAGTATTCAAATGAACTTCAAGATCAACGGCTAGTTTTTCAAGTCCCATAATGATCCCACCTGGCACAATGACATCATTATCAAGATCAAATTCCTCGCAACGAGTCATCTCATAATTAACGAGTGTCAATTGATTAAGGCAAGTCTGTAAATCAACTTCTTCTATCTTGAGCATTGGGGAGAACAGACCATCCTCTTCGGCAGTGAAATCTTTAAATTTGCGGTATTCTCGATGGTTCCTAAGTATTGCATCATACCAGTTATCATCTTCATCATTATTTTTTGTAATAGACTCTTCAAGAGCTCCGACCTTCATTCCGCCAAAGTGATGCAACATATCATCAACGACAGATTTCTTAACCAGTCCATTCCTATTTACGAACACTGCTCTTCTTGATGAACGTTGCAGTTTGCATTTCGTTTGTCGAGTCAAAATAATCAAAGGATTGCTATTCTTGAAATGAATCAATTGTGCACCTTTGTCAAAACCTTTATCTTCCCACACTCTGCCACCGATTCTCCCTCCTGCCTCTAAAACAGTGACCTTGATCCCGAAGTTACACAAATGCCTGGCAGCAGCGAGCCCTGCTATGCCCGCCCCTATCACAATGACACCTTCACCGTCAATGGCAGAGACATTCTTTAAAGGTGGCGAAACAGCACCACAGTTCACAACAGCATCTCTGGTCAGAAAGTTCAATATGCACTCCAGTTTGCGCATCAGCCATATCCTAACAAGCCCTCGACATATAACGTATGGAGAAACTCGTTTTAACGTCAACCATACAGTTGGGTCCTTATACCAAATGGAGATGATGAGATTACGGAGCCCAATATACACGGGTGCAACGATTTCTTCTTGAGGCATGAAAGAAATTTCATAATCGGACATTTCCAAGGGGTTAAATTCACACATACTAAATCCAGCAAATTTTTCAAAGACAAGGAAGTCCTGATTCCAAGGATACAATGAAAAATTGGTATCGACAGGATAAAGTCCTACTTCATCCAACTTCGAACATTGCATGTCATACTTCAGAATGGTACAATCTTCTTCATCAACGAGAGGCTTCAAAATCGAAACTGCAGGCGAATCTTTCAGCAACGGCTCTTCTTGGAGATAAAATATAAAGTCAGGTTTTGAAGCTTCGGCAACAGCAGGTTCTTCGGGCATGGCACAGTAGTCATTGCTATATTCTTTTCGATTCAAGTGTTCACACTTGAACTCTTTGATCCAATCGGGCTTGATGAGGTCCTTATCGCGCACTTCCCTCCACCTCCTACAACCAGGTCGAGTGCATTGAATCCAAAAGGGCAGAACTTCATCAACGATGAATCTTTTAATCGATGGATTCTGTAGACTAACTTGACTCCATTTAGTGCACCAAGCATCGAATATTTTGTTGCCTTCTTTACTGGCACGATAATAATACTCGAAGCACTCATTACAGAAATGCTCACCCCTGGTTATGTGGTACCATCTTGACGTGTAGCCGTCGCCGCAGCAGCCATCGGATACCTTGACGGAGCATCTTGGTTGAGCCAGTCCGCATGAAGACTTCTCGCATGGCCGGTATCTTTTTTTGACACTCCGCGACACATCTTCGTCCAGATATTTTGTGGAGCGTTTGACTATCCTCCCGGATACCTTCGTAGATTTGAGTTTAGACCCATCCATTGGAATCGAGAACTTGGATTCCTTTAGCTAACTAGCGGTGATCTTGACAAGCTTCCACAACAAAACAAACATTTTGCCGGCAAATTTGAATGTTTTGAGACGGCTTTGACTGAGAATTGATTAACAGCTCCACAAATTGATCCTGAGTAGTTTTGCATTGCCATCTAGTAACACTATTTAACAATATTCATCTGGTTAGAGTGCGGTCTGGTTAGGGAGCTTGTGGTTTGTGAGAAGTGTTAGTACAGTAAAGCCGGGTTTTCCTAGGAGTAAAACTTTTGCGCTGTGTGCAGCGTGAAAACGCTGATTGGTTAAAAACCTGCTCCTAGGAAAACCCGGCTTAAAAAAAATTTGGATTCTTCATAAAAAAACTAGATACCAGGCTGAAACAACCAGAATTAATTTTGGTCATCATTGTAATGAGCATATGTCACGTATTTCACGGAAAATCCCTGTATTTTCACGTAATTTAATGTTCATCTGTCGTCTGCTTCTTCGAAAGCGATTTGTTTCGGACGCCTCCTTATGTGATGAACTAGAACTGAACTCCATATCAAGTTCCGTTTGTGGGATTAATCCATAGGGAACTGAAATGAATAGATGGTCATGTGTCGTCTGCTTCTTCAAAAGTAATTTGTTTCGGACGCCTCCTTATGTTATGAACTAGAACTGAACTCCATATCAAGTTCCGTTTGTGGGATCCATCCATAGGGAACTGAAATGAATAGATGTTCATCTGTCGTCTGCTTCTTCGAAAGTCATTTATTTTGGACGTCCTCTTGTATCCTAACCCAAGAACTGAACTCCATTTCGCGTACAGTTTGTGGGCTCCATCCATAGGGAACAGAAACGAATAGATGCCTACCCGTCGTCTGGTTTTTCGAAAGCAGTTCGTTTTGGACTCCTCCTTATGCGATGACCAAAGAACTGAACTCCATATCAAGTTCACTCCGTTCATGAGGAAATGAAATGAATAGATGCTCATCTGCCGTCTGCTTCTTCGAAACCATTCGTTTTAGACGTCTCGTTATGTGTTGACCCCAAAAACTGAACTCCATATCAAGTTCTGCTCATCTCTGTGGGCTCTATCCATATAGGAAACTGAAATGATCCGTCGTCATGACCTGAATGATTGTCTACCCGTCGTCTGCTTCGTCGTAGGCTATTTGTTTTTTGAGTCCAAAACAAATAATCTACCGAATTTGCGGTGACCGGATAACTGAAGTCCAAACCAAGTTCGGGAATAAATACGGGAAAATACGTGATATTGTCAGTCGTTGCTAAAAGAATAGCCCGCGACAACCTTGACGCTTCACATAACAAATATGAGAGATGAATATTTATATTTATAGTCATGTCTATCGTGATGTAATTTAAAAGTTGTGCATATATTCTTTATCTTTGATTTCAGTGAAGAATTAAATCTCAGGTAATCCCCAATAAATACTAATGGGGTATTTTTAGTGTAAAAAAAAAAAGAAGGCAATACAGCAAAACTCACGGGCAAATATGGCAATGCTCCATAAAGTACTGGTCATGTGCATCTAGACCTGAACAATTAAAAATTAATTTAAACGCACAATACGTTTAATTCTTTTTTATATGAAAAATCACGAAATATTTTAAAGCATAAATCTGATATTAGTGCCTCTAAAAATATTTCTAATAAAAGTTCCCTCAACCGTTTGAGCGGCATATATTGGCGAGATATCTCGCCTTCTAAAAAGTCTCTTGTTTTAGCACTGACAAGCCCAGGTACTTTGTAGCCCTGGAGCATGGCAAGAAAAACTTCGCTGTGCTCCAGGAAAGAGCCGCAAAGCAATAAAACTAACAAGGCGGTGTGAGAACAATTCATTATAAGCGAAGGAAGATGGATCAGTGTGTATAGTCGAATCCCGTTATAACGAACTCCAAGAGACTATAGAAATCACTTCGTTATAACGAAATTTCGTTATAAAGGAATTTCAGTTTATTTCAAAATGTTCCTATGTAAACTTATCCGGGGATAAGAAAAACGTCTGTTGAAACGAGAATTTCGCTATAACGGTATTCGTTAAAACGGAATTCGACTGTATTTGTTTTTCTGTTTTAGCTTTTTTTCTAGCGGTTCTGTTTAAGTAAGGAAAAATTACTGTAAGGACTGCGTGTGTGTGTATTTTTTGTCAGTGTAGAAGCACCATCTATTGTGAAAATTATTAAAAGCGACGTCATAAAGGGTGCTAGCACAGGCTAAGGTGAATTGATAAGGACCCTATTCAAGAGAGAGAGGATATTATTCTCCCTATTCAAGCATGCACAAGCACCTTACTTTCTCAGTTTTCGAATCTGGTAACCCTACCTATGGTCCGCAGGTTGAATGCGTCTTCGGAGTCATCTTATGTGGCCCCGCAACCAGTAATTTGGTAAAAATGAACCGAGTAACATATTTCTAGAGCACTTAAGTGACCTTCGGAGCGGTTCCACATCACTTGAGTGGCCCGATACAAAGCATCATCAAGGCGAATTGTGTTTCGCTGGTTGGCCAAGTTAAACAGTGGACAGGAAAGTGCAGCCAACAATGTGAGCACCACCACCACCCAGAAGACGACCTTAGCATCTGGTACAGAAGCAAGTGTCGACGTCACGTCGAGTTTGATTATGGCGAACAAGCGCATAATATTTGATGAGCGGCACAACGAAATGGGACTTGCTCGTATTTGAACATTACTAGTTGCTCAGAACAACAGGCCTATAGCGGTCTACAATTATCTTCAGTCATTACACTGTCCATTCACAGTTCAAAAAATAGATAGCAGATGGTAGCAGCATAGCAAGCATTACACAGAACAAACTTCACGTCAGGTTCACAACACGAACACACATATTCCAACAAGTGCCATTTCGTTAGAAGTTCCTCAGAGGAATATGGACGGGATCCGGAAATTTCACCCCTGACTTTTCGTGCCCGAACATTTCTCACCTATGATGTGACATTATGTCAGGTGAATGTATGAATGACCAAGGATGTGACCATATGAATGACCAAGGATGTGACCATATGAATGACCAAGGATGTGACCATATGAATGCTTAAGTGAGTGATGGTATAAATATCCAAGTGAGTGACTGTATGAGCGACCAAGTGAGAGAGAGCGATTGACCATATGAGTGACGAAGTGAGATGATTAACAGAGTATAACACTGTATGAGTATGAGAACATGACCAATTTGATGATTGAGTGAGTGACTGCGACTATGTGAACGATCAAGTGAGTGAATGTAAAGTGAATGTAATCACTGTGAGTGAACGAATGATTGACCGTATGAGTGATCAAGTGAATGATCAAGTGAGGGACTGAGTGATTAACCATTATGAGTGACCAAGTGAGTGACTGAGTTATTGACCGCAAGAGTGACCGAGTGATTGATTATATGAGTGACCAAGTGAGTGACTCACTAGGTCACTCATACAGTACTCACTTGATGACTCATACGATCATTTACTTGGTTTCTTAATTGGTCACTCCTGGAGTCATTCATACGGTCACTCATATGGTCAGGACATGTAAAATGTTAGGGTGCAAATGTCCAACTCATTTGATCACTCATACCATCATTCATATGTTGACATATACGGTCACTCATATGGCCAATGTAGGTGAAATGTCAGAGGTTAAATGTCCAACTCACTTTATAACTGCAAGGGTCACTCACTGGGTCGCTCATAGGACAGGGCAGGCGAAAAGCTCGGGGCGAAATGTCTAAGGCGAAATTTTCGGGGCCAAATGTATCATGGATGAAACGTGCTAGGGAAGAGATGTCGGGGGCAAAGTTTCCGTAAACCAATATGAACGAGGTGCATGTGTGGTTTACTAGTATCCCCAACTTCGAGGCACTAATGCGAGTCGATCTCGCCATTAAAAAGTCTCGCCACAGAGAGCACCATGCCTACGACGATGCAATTATCCAATCATTTCATTTCACTCACAGCTCGAAAAATAGATGGCAGATGGTAGCACCACACACAACAAGCATTACACAGAGACAAACTTCATGTTTAGGTTTCAGAACACGTACATGTACATTCCAACATGTACCAATTCGTTAGAAGTTCCGCGGAGGAATATGGAACAGGCGCATGTGTGGTTCAGTAGTATCGCGCCAGCATGAGCACCTCCCATACGCCTCCGACAGGTGTTGCTGTAGTATTGCGATCGTGCCAGTGTGCACTGACTTTACTGCTTCAATAAAAGTTTGGTTCGTGTTTTTAAGCAATCCGCGCTGATTTAGTGTTGCGCTGCGTGTTGCACCGGTTGCCGTATCGCAGCAGTGTGCACGATGCCTAAAATAAGCATAACAAATTGTCGATCGTGGAATTTTAAGTACAGTCGCTCCCCCCCTCCCCATATTCGCGATTTTTTTTTGCTACATTCAGAAATCGTCATTGATGTGTTTTGTTTACAAAATTTGAGTTGTGCATGTTTAGGATGGCTCGCTGATGACATTACTGGTCATCACTAGAGCCGTCAGCTCCCAAGAGAGAAACAGTCACCTCAGGTTGGAATAACCTTTGGCCACAATGCGCGCTAAAGGACACAACCATTTCTACAGAGCCAACTGAAGAGATTACGAAAGACATTGTCACGTCCGCGAAACAGGTGGGTGGAGAAGGGTTCAATGATATGGATATAGAATCAGTGCCGTCTTAAGGCTTGGGCCCACCCGGGCACCGCCCGGGGCCTCACAAAAATGGGATCTGGCTGAGATTTTCGAAAATTCAGAAAAATCCTTAGAAAAATCATTGGCCTGGGGGCCCATGATGCTATTAAGACGGCCCTGTAGAAAAGAAGTCGAACAGATAATTAATATCAATTCATAGGCATTGACCGAGGAGGAATTAATGCAGCTGATTGCTCATGAAGCAAGCGGTACCAGACGAAGAAGATCAAAATAAAGGAGTAGAAGACAACTTCACCATGAGCAAAATAGCGGAAGGGTTTCGCACGTTCAAATCAGCAATAGATTGTTTTCATGACATAGATCCCTCTATGGTATGCGCTTCATATGTAGAAAAATAGGTAGAGGAAGCCTTGTCATATCATATTCCAACATACTTGATGATATGAGGAAGAAACGGCAAACAGAAATTCGCAATCTTCTTTCAGAAAACATCGCCAACAATCCCTGCATTTTACATACCCTTATATTATACTTCTGCGTACAAGACATAGAAAAAAAACTATGGTTTCGGTTATTCGCGGATTTCCCGTATTCGCAGTCACCACCGGAACGTAACCCCCGCGATTACGGGAGGCCGACTAATGTTGAAAATTTAAGAAAAATGTTCAATTTTGTCAATTTCTGTAAACTTTAAGTGCGATGCTCGACCGGAAGATGCCAACCGAATTTAACATTTTTTACGTCTTTTTAAAGGAGGCAACGTTTCCGCTCTATTGCAGTTTTAACTTAAAAACTTCATTTTTTCCGACCCACCTTATACCGAAACAGCTGTACAATAAGTACGGGGTGATTCATAAATTCGTAAAGAGTTCAAAAACCCACGAAAATTGAAGGAATCGGTATAATTTAATGCAGGGCCGTAGCGTGCTTCCTCGGGGTAGACTTTTCTTTGAGGCTCCTCTTGAAAGGGTTTATTATTAAGCTCAACTTTTGTGGGTGCCCCCCCATTCGGCTCGGGGCCCAAGGACAGTGCCCCGGTTGCTCCAGCCTAGTTACGTCCGATTTAATGAGGTTTGCAAAAAAAAAAAAAGTTATTCCAACGAAGGGGGATTTTTTTCCCCATTAAAAAAATTAGTCCAAATGTTTGTCGATAGAGGGAGCTACACTGTCGGGAAACACTGGAAATATACAAATCAGAGTCCTTTAAAATGAAGGATTTTCGATTAATAACTTATTTCATAAAGTTCTCGTGGTGATGGTGAACAATGTTCTGACGGTGGGGGATGAAGCAGTATTGGTGAAGCGGGAATAACTTTTTCGCGAACCGCATTCAAATATACCGATTCCTTAAATTTTGATGGATTTTTAAATTGTTTTCGAATTTGTGGGACACCCTGTACATAAAGTAATGAATGCTTCGAAAACATGAAGAAATAATAATGATGATAATACTGATAAAACTTGCTTCCTATTTTCTTTTTTGTTGTGCTTTTTTTGGGGTATTTACGAATGTATTTCGAATTCCGGTCGCGCATGATCTTGTGTTGAGGTCGCCATTGATGTCGTTGAATTGGATGAGTATTTCGGGTCGTTGGGAATATTCTCGTCCGTAATGAGCATTTCCTAGAAATTTCAAATGAGTGGTGCCTTCTTCGGTAGATGAAAACCTACACGTGGGAACGAAAGCAAAAATTATCATTCGCCGACTTCGTATGTGTGTTGTACACATTATCAACATCATTACCATTAATGTTGACGTTCTCGGAACCGAGAAATGCACGTACCGGATTATTTTAAATGGTCATTTATCCTTTAAGGAATCAAACACATCATTTCATATACACGTCATAACTAGACCAGAATGAAAATGCCATAAGGTATGGAAGAATTAAAAGAGTCCGGTCACGGTCACCAGCGTCATTGACGCCATTAGTCGCTGCTTACTCTTCCGAGAATAAGTGAAGAATGTGATTAGGTAAATACAATACAGCCACTTAGGAACGAAAATACTTTTGTGGCTTTGGCGAATCTTAGATTGACCTTGGCTTGGTTTGGCGACAATAGCTCGAATCTATTGGATAAGACGTGGTCTCGAAAATAAATATTGCACAGCGTCAAAGGTTACTGTGCCCAAGCTTCCTATACGCGTTTCCTCAAACCACTCATCTACATTTAGATCAGAGGCATCAACCTGTGGTCATATGGTTCCCCCTTGTGGTCCTGAAATTCTCGGAGTGGGGGGGGGGGGGTTGTTTATGGGTGAAAATCGAGCTTTCGAGGTGGGGTATAAAAGGAAAATACAGTGGAACCTCTCATAACGGACACCTCTCATTAACGGACACTTCACTGATCCCTGGTGTACCATGGAATAGGGGCATTATTAATGTATTTTACTCGCCTTATTAGCGGGCGCTCTCGATAGCGGGCAGTAGAATCAGACACAGACTTTTTCCAAATTATAATTTTTGGTCATAAACCAAGAATTTAACATATTCAACAAATATTATGGTTAATCCTAAGCTCGTGTTGGTAAATATGATAAATCGTCAACTAATTATTTAATCAACTAAACATAACCTATGGTTCCGGATGGTGAATTGGAATGGTAATGTTGGTTTTGTTTGTTGGTACGTGTGACGTAAAAGCCAAACATTACAAGACTGATGATGTTGTTATGAATGTTTTCATTTTCTTCACACTTATTTTAATTTAATTTTTACTGCAAAATATGTGTAGTGCACGCAGAGCCGGTCCTAGAAATTCTGCCACCTGTGGTGAACAATATTTTGTCGCTCTTAAGATTCGACTATCTGAAAAGAGTTTTCTTTCTTCACCGCTATTGCCTTGATACATACAGTGGTTCCCAAAGAGTTGCTAACCACCCACCCCCTTGAGGGAAGGGTGAACGTTGATGATTGAAGATGTCGAGAGAGAATTTCTGGGAATAAAAACGTCCTGATGTGAGTAAATATATCAAATCAATATAATAACAACTCTTCCTTGGGGGGGGGGGGGGTGGTCCCATAGTGTTCGCACCTGTTTAAATTTTTTCTTATGGGTTCCTGAAAAATGTGTGCCCTTCAAAGGATTAATTGAGCTTTCTGCACATATAAATCATCAAAATTCCACATAGAATTTAATAAAAATAATTTGTGAAGAAAAAAGCTTATTCATAATCAAGTATCACGAATGCGCTTTTGTTTACTTTTATGTGGAAAACAGGAAAATTGATATTTATTCTGGATCCAAAGACAAACTTTACTTATTGAAAATTCAAGAATCTCTCTCCTCATTTCCTAGTTTTTAAAATCGTGATTCTTCGCGCAGGGCCGTCTTAAGATCATCATGGGCCCCCGGGCTAAATGATTTTTCTGACGCCCTACCAGGCAAATTTTCGAAAATCTTAACCAGATCCCATTTTTGTGAAGCCCCTTTTCTCCAGAGGCCCCCGGGCCGTGCCCGGGTGAGCCCATGCCTTAAGACGGCACTATCTTCGCGTTATGATGCCTACACACGCGTAGCATAAAGATACGTTTTCCCTAACTTTTTATTTATACGTTGCTGCGAAATTTTCTAGCCCAATGACATCCCTGAGTTCATACGTTTGTGACCAGAGGCGTACGCAACATTGAACGGGAGGTGGGGGGGGGGAGGCGTGCTCTCCCCAAGACGATCAAAAATTAAAAATATTTTCAAATGTTTTAGTAAGAAATTAAAATATCGAAAGAAAATGCCTTCATATTGTATGTTATCTTTATTCATATCAGTTAATTTAAACGGATTTTTGAAGGTTAGTAGCTCGAAATTGCTGTGGGAGAAATTCCTCGTACTCCCCCAAGCCAAATGTGCCCCCCCCTCTAAATGTGGATCTTGTGTACACCAATGCTCGTTACCAGCGCGCAGGTTATTTTAAAGTGTGGGTGGTAGGCCTTCCATGATGCAAACTGGTAACGCAAATTCTATTACATGTGATTATAGCGCTTGATTATACTCATGCTTTGACGCAGAATAACCTTGATGGTCCTTGCACCAATAAAAAGCAAACTCCAATCCAATCCGAAGGTGCATATGCACCCTTGAATGATTAATAGCACATATCGCAGCAAATTCGTCTGAAAAATATGTTTTTGGTGAAGTGCTGTTGGTCACTCTCCAAAAACACCCTCTACGGCCTTTTGTATTGCGATTTGACCACGCATTCTATGACTGGAAGTTTGCATCATGAATTTAGAATCACCCTGTTTTGTATGTGAGAAACATCAATGAACCCCTTCCGCCACCTATCAAATAAAACTGTTACAATTCTTCGATTAAAATCAGCGACCAGATATGGATTGATATACCGCATGGAAAAAAACAATATATGGTATTGGTTAATTTTATAAACAATAATAATAATAATATTTATTAAAGTATTAGGTATATATTAATAATAACAGTTATTACTTGTGCGTGGTAAAAAAAGTTAGTAAAACCCATTATTCCCTTAGGTTTTTTTATGATTTTGATTAGAAACAACTTTATGATTTGCGAATTTTATTGATGTTAATTTACCACACATAAATAACAACTGTTAAGATTTTGAAACAATCTTGATGATTTAACAATTATATATTATATACAATTATATTGTTTTTCAAATATTAGCTAATGCCATATTATATTGCTTTTTCATTGCGACACATCAATCAAAATCCACCAGCTAATTTCAATAGAAAAATTGTAACAGTTTTATTTCATAGGTGGCGGAAGGGGTTCCATTTCATTGATGTCTGTCTCACATGTAATACAATACTGTACTTTTTTTTTTTTTTTCAAACCGAGCACAACTCAGGTCTATTGCCAACCACAGCGGCACAATACTGTACAACTTGTTCCAGACTCTGCCACGAAGCTGGGATGGAAGAGATCTCGGCAACGGGATAATACCAGTGGCAAAGTTCTGTGTGGCGTTCATTCATTCATTGTACTGTATAACTGAATAAATGAACGCCAGGGTCTCTGCCACCGGACTTATCCCGTTGCCGAGATCTCTTCCAGCCCAGCTTCGTGGCAGAGTCTGGAACAAAGTGAGTGCACCTAACAGTCTGAGTGTGTAGCTAGTGTTGTGTATGATATTTCAGCGCTGCCATCTATACTTCAAATTGTGAGTGAAGTGTAATGATTGAATATTTGTAACGTTGTAGGCCTGTTGCTCTCTGTGGCGAGACTTTTTAACGGGGAGATCGGCTCGCATTCGCGCCTTGCAGCCGGCCACCACTGTGGGGTTCGAACCCGGATCCTCGCATCGCGAGTCCGTCGCTATAACCACTCGACCACCACAGCGGCTGTACTGTATAACTGTTTTCAATTATTTCAGTAAGAATAAGTTTACAAAATATGGACGTTTAGAGCCGAGAATGCTTCCAGGTACAGAGTTTTTTCTACGAAAAAAAAAAATTCCCTATATTCTATTAGGCAGCATGTTATTCTGTCATTCCTCATAGATATCGAAATTCTGCGAGCAAAGAAACAGGTCTGTGCAAGTGAAATAAAAGGAAATGTGCCCCCTACCTAGAAAAAAAAAATCAAAGGGCACATTTCATGTCAGAATAACATATTTCCTTTTTACTGTGAGCATCTTAGTGCTCTTCATTCCCCTACCATCCTGGAGCTGCCCCCCCACACAAGACAGATTTTTTGTGGGGCCTCTTCTTCTATAGTGAATTTATAGTGTGAAAAAACAAAACAATGAAATTTTTCCCAGTCCCCGTGCTGGAGCCCTGCCAGCCCTAACCTTGTAGGGACCATAGTGCTCACCTAAACCATTGAGGATAAATGCTTGATTATATTCACCGACAACTCAGGTGAATACTCTTATGATTCAATGTGATTAGCATCATGATTATTCCAGTTAAAACCGTATGTCAGAGTTCTTGCACGTGTGCATTTCTTCTAGTGATGGCTGTAATCAAAGCTCTCGATCCGTGAATATGCTTCCCAACAGGTTGACAGTGCTTCAACCTCGTGAATCCCAAACATGAGTTCAACCAGGCACGGCACGGAGATCCACATCACGCAGTAGGCCCCGGGTCAGATTCTTCACGGGTCTCCCCTCTAATATGAAATTATAGTGCGAAAAACAAAAATAGAAGCACATCTGATGAGAATTATCTCGGGCCCTGGGCAGGAGTCCTACCAGATTTACTCCCTTTGTCGGGGCCATGTAGGGATCTCAGTTGAATAGCTAAGGTCTCTCGTCCATGGTAAGATCTCGCACAATAATTTATGACAATAAATATGTAAATTTAGAGGTGCGGCCTAGGCTCTCTTTCAGTTTTCCCTGAGGCTATGATGTTGCTGGGACGACAGTAGCAGGCACTTTTTTTTAAAGACTAAACATACAAAAATTTGTTTGAGTTCTGTAGAACAGCATCAATATCATTAAGAATTCCATGAATGAGCCTAAAAACTATCAAGGGTTCCGCGAAGAACTTTACCCTGGTATAGAGGACAGATATAGGTATATAGAAATGGGCATTCAGAACAATTTGGAGCCAAGCAGCACCACATAAGAGATTCTTCTATTATGGTGGTACTTGCTCGGGGGGATTAGACTAAAAGAAGGGAAGTCAATTGGAAAAATGTTGATAATGAGCGAAAAGATCCTTAACAAAAAGGTGAAGGAACCTAATTTTTTCCAGGAACCAGCTTCTTTAGAGATAGGTGACACTTTTTGGAAATGCAAGAAAGGGAATATGTTGAGGTGAATTAAGCACCGAATAGCAATGTGTTGAATAGCATTTCAATACTGAAAAGTATTGTATTTAACTGCGCTTATCTATGCACTTGTGCTTTCCCTTCAAAATTACTTCGATGTGTAAAAATTTCCGAGAGTGAAAACCACACCATAATAAATCTGTCAAAAAATTTCCGCCCTAGGCGGCCACCTCATCGCCTCCCGCCTGGGGCCAACCCTGAGTGCACGTATTATATACGGGTAAAGTTAATTAATTTGAGATTATAAATTTTTCCATATTTATCAGACTTTTCAACTTTATTTGAGAATTTTCACCAGTAAAAGAGTGACAGCGAAATTTAATCGAATTGCCTTTATCGAGACGATTGGTGATTATGCATAGTCACTGGTGTATTACTTTTGCAATAATGTAATATATTTTAACAGTAAAATGTATTGGAACCAATTGAAACCGGAGCCAAACGTCATATAAATGTGAAAGTCGTATAAATGAGGTTCCGCTGTATATCGTATCTCTACATTAGCGGACACTAACCGTTAGAGAACAAAATTTTTGATCCCATGGGCGTCAGTTACCGAGAGGTGTGGTCTACTGTGTGGTCCAGATGGTGGCTATTGGCTATCAAGTGTGCGCCCTCCTTTTAGAGCAGTGGTCTTCAACCTTTTGCTAGTCGCAAGCACTGCCTGTATACATCATCGAAAGAAGAGCACCCTTGTCAGAAAATTTGACAAACGAATGCACGAAGTCATTATGATTTCAATCCTAGAGAGCAATTTTTACAAGCTGTTTGATTGGAACGTTGATTAAGTGCTCACGAGCTCGAAATAGGACACGAGTATCGAGCACTCTGGGTGCTTCGGGGAGTACTGGTGCTCTCTTAAATATCTCCAGTGCACGTAAACATCTCCAGCTTCCACGACATACGCTTTGAAAACCACAAACGAAAACCAGTACGAGACACTCATTGGCGATAATTGGCCGGTGAAATTGACGGTAAATCCTCATCCCCATCACACTCTTATTATGTCTCAATAAAATACCGCAGATCTACTTAAAATTATTGCAAATGATTACTAAATTACCCGTTGTTCGAAAACGGAACGTGGTCGTAAGTAGAGCAGAGGCTGGTTGAATCGTGATTACGTTTATATAATTATGAGAAATTAAAATTTATTTTCAATTATGTTGATAAATATAATTTTAGGTAATTAATGAAAAAAAAATTATTACCATTTCTCTCCCAGGTGGTAAATAAACGTATTTTAATCTGATTTAAGCCAATGTTCTTTAGTAATCCGTGTTCCTTTTTTTAGTTATATCCGTGAAAATCTTTTATGAAATGAAATCCGCTAATTTTTTCAGAAAACGTTTTTAATGGATGAAATAACAATTAAATTTTTACGGGTTCCCCAAATTAGTAGTATTACAAGGGATTAACAGCAGTCGAGAACATCGGTATAAACTGTTTGAAAAAGAAATTTTGGTTGTGGATAATATCGCGTTGTTTTATTTAGTGAAAACCCAATTCTACTTCTATCTCGGTATTTAAGAGAATGACTGCGGTCAAGGGCGTAAACAAACGCCCACGGGAGACTTTTTAAGATATAAATTCTACGAACAGCGGTGCAATTTCTCTCTTTTTTCTCCAGCACTTTATAAAAGCCGGTAAAAAAACACCCCCGCACGCGTTTCCGTACGCAATATCTCACTATCGAATCCAGAAGATTATCATTTACTTCCGGAGATGGACAAAAAAGAAATCGATACGTACGATTAATAATAATTATTATTAAAAATGTGAAAATATTTCGTGGGGGGAAAAACAAAAAGGATAATCCGCGATACGTCAACTGCATAAGATTTCCAGGAAGGGGTTTAGAAAAAATAACCATGCATTCTATTAATTATTCTTGAAAGCATAAAACAATTTTTCTGGAGGAAATACAAAGTTAATAATTCGATATTTGAAAATTAAAAAAAGATTTCCAGACATTCTTCGGAAAACATAAAGAAACTTATAAGACTGAGTGAAATTTCTGGAAAATAAACCCGGAGAAAGCAAAGATGATCGGATTGTATCTAGACGCGAAGAGGCCCAGCACCATTCCAGTAGAGCCTAGAACAGTGATTCCCAAAGTAAGCAATATCACCCTCTGGTGTACAGTGAGCTGGTACGGGGTGGGGGTAAAAGAAGCTACTGTATAACATAGGATTCTACAGTTTCGCTTGAGTTAGGAGGGGGGATGAGAGAAAAAAATTTATGAAGAAGGGGGCGGTGGAACAAAAAGTTTGGGAAACTATGGCCTAGACCAGTGATTCCCAACGTGGGCGTTAACGCCCCCTTGAGGGCGATGGAATGTTCCAGGCGGCGGTAGAACCTACGGGAATAACATAGGATCCTATGGGTTAGATTGCGTTGGGGGCGATGGGAGAAAAAAATTTCTGAACAAGGGGGCGATGGGACAAAAAAGGTTGGGAAACAATGGCCTAGCCCTAGACGATCGGCCAGACTGAGGGAAAAATGATAGCTCCTTCTTGCTGAGGACTCCGATTCTGACTAGGCTAAGTTCTGCGGAATCACGCATTGATTACTGCCAAAGGGTTCCTCAACGGCACCCTTCCCGCGAGCCCCCCCAAAAAATATTTTCTACACTATCTAAATTTTTTTATTAGTCGACTCGTCTGCACAATGCACATGTCACGCTAATTCATATCATTTTGCAATGTTCTTGATTTCATGTATCTTTTCTGTGCATATTTATGCTATTTGCAAATTGAGAGAAGGAATAAAATTTTTTCCGCAACGCCATCCGGGGCAATATGCTTACATTGCACAAGTGACAGAGCCTGTCCGTATGCGGTAAGTAAGTAAGTAAGCGTCCCAAGTTATATCCGGCGGTTATAACCGAATTCGACAGTAATTAATATTAAAAGCTCAATATGTAATAACAAATATTATTCATATTTGGATAAATTTCTCAAATTAAAATAATATCAATAAATTTTTCAATAGGTCATAGGCATACGTAGGAATTCCTAATAAGTATGTACATAATTCCAATTTTATGTAATTCCAAACGCGTAAATCAATATAAAATAAATAATATAGGTTAAACCTGTCTGCACATATCTTATTTTCAATACAGTATTTTCGAATAAGTTAAGAATGTTCATGATTCGCTCCATATTTTTGGACAAAAATGTTCATATATTATCATTTACTGAAATAAAATCGAAAAAGTCAAGAAAAGCAATTATTTGTTTTCCAATTTTTTAAATGTTCTCAGAAATAATTATTTCCGTCCCATACAAAGACTATGGTAATCATATTTAAATAAATATACCATAAATTTTTATAGTTTTTGTGAGAATTTAATTTGCATTACTTGAAAATCTACTTTCTATTTCGTTTCAACAAAACAAGTTTGGAATAACTTCCTAGATATTTTTTTCTGGCGCTCGAAAAGTTCTTGGAAAAGTCACTAATATTTATATAATACGTACTTAGCGCGCCAAGCGCTCGATAAAAATGCCAAAACACTATTATATATTTTTCACCTTTACTGTTTTGACACCCTGGCAATCTTTTTCTTGACACCTTGGCGATTTTTTTGCTCTTGTATTGGCGTCAGCGAGAGACAAAAAGGGTTCGACTTCGCAGTTTGTTGCTCAAAGACCTCGGTAATAAATCGTGGTTGCGGTTCAGGTATCGGGTGCATTTCGCCAATGGAAAAGTGAGGTCGGGAAATCAACCTGATGCTCGTTTCGACCGGTAAGTTTAATTTCTTTTATTTAAATTTTATCGCAGCTAAATAAGGACTCGGTAATTTTCTGAAATTAAGAAAATATTATTTATCGAAGAATCACAATCAAGAAATGAAATCTTATCAGAATAATTCAAAACATGGATTACAGTTTTGAAAAGCAAATCGTGACTGAATGTTATATTACATGCATAATTCATAAATATTTAATAATTTCATAGATTTAAAGAGTAAATAATTTTTATAAAATCTGTATTTTTGATAATTTTCTTTACCCATTTTTTACAGCTCTCTCAATATGATTACGGGTTAATTAAATATCACTATAACTGGTTACTTAAATATCAATTTTGAGAAACTTCAGTAAATTGGGTGCTATTTTAGTGTTTTTCCGTTTTTTCTGTTAATTTTTCAACAATTATTTCTGTTGATGGTGGGGACAATTCAAAAAACTTTGTTGGAAATCAGGATAAATTTCTGAAAATTCAATTTTCGAAAAATTGATTTGTTTTGTAAAGATTTTGTACGATTTTTTTTTTGTTTTAAATATATTAAAACACTCGTTGTGTGAACTTTTGATTACCAAAAAAGATGATTTCTTACAAAAATGTGAATGGAAAATTACTTGGAATTTTTTTTCACTCAATTTTTGATCGTTCGTCCAATTTGTGACCAAGTTTGAATTTTTTTTCATATATGTGGCGAGAGACAGCTTACAAACTTATTTGAGAAGTATAAAAAAAAATTGGTCATTAATTTCGCATGTTTTTCTTTACAATTAATGTAAATTTCAAATGAATTAATTTTCAATTAAAAATTAATTAACTCAATTTCTCATTAAATTATCAGTAGTTATGATTTCGGAAAACCTCATGCACCATGTGCCAAAAAAAAAGAAATTGGAATAAAAAACATTTTTTCCCTTTTTAAAAATTATTTCTGTTCGCGGTCATGAAAAACTCAAGATCGAAAATCAGGATTAAAATTTGAAAAAGTTTGATAAAAAAAAAATTGAAAATTAAATTCCTTTGTAAAAAATACTACGGAATCATTGGACATCATTCATCACTTTTTTGATTTCCAAAAAATTTTATTTCATACAAAAATTTATATGTGAATTAGTTGAAAATATTTTTTAAGCAACGTTGGGCAAACGCAACGTCAATTAAAAATTTGTTTAAATTGTAAGTTAAATTTTTGAAAACAAACATAGAAATATGTGGTATAAAATTTTTATTTAATCTTGGACATCAGTTGAAAGTGAGAAATTCCAATAAGTTTTCTGTGCGAATTTTCCTTCTGAATCCCCTGAAAGATATGTCAAAGATTGATCTTATAATACTATAGATGACGAGGACTGTCGACACTATAGGAATATTAAGGTAAATTACGAGTGAGCGATAACCCCTCGCATGATGCACAGATGAATAAAATTGTATAACGGCGATTCATTCAATTGAGTTACATGAAATGTATGAGATGAATATAGATGCTGTTCAAGTACATTGTTTTTTTATCAAAAAATAATCAAATCCAACAAATTCGTAAACAGTATAAAAAAAAACAAAAAACAAAAAAAAAACAAACGGGGAAATTTTTTCTGGTAATTTGAAAAATGAGAGTTTGCTAAAAAGTTTTTTTAAAGTTATTTTTTAACTTTAAATGTGGATAGAGGGCGCTGCACAAAAAAAGACAGATTTTCGGACCTGAACCTTTTCAGTCTCTTCTGTGTCCGATACGTTCGTAAAGCTTCAACCTGCGATTCGTGGGTGGAGTAAAGCAACTTTTCCAATCATGCTTTATCCACCAATAGTTAACATCACAATCGAAACCTTGAAAAAAAAATTAGTTCAAGTTTTTTTCGATAGAGGGAGTGGGAAGCCAGTCCTACGCGAGTGATTTAACATTTAACCTTTCTTCAATCTCTTCTGAGTAAAAAATGTTTTGTAAAGTTTCAACCTGCGATTCATGGCCGAGGCAAAACAACTCCACCAACAGTGCTTTATCCACCATTGTCAACATTACAACGAATACCTTATGTAAGCGCCAATAACAGGCGCTTCCTTCAATTTTTATGGATTTTTAAACTATTTATGAATTTATGGGACAACCGGTTAATCAATATCAATTAGCAGCGGGAAATTTACTTACAAAAATTTAATTCCAATTACTTTTGATTAGTATAAGTTTTCTATGTACAGGGTGTCCTCTAAGTGCTGATGTGTCCGGCCTTTATCTCATCAACCTTTTGTCGTAGAGGTATGGTTTCAATTTAAAAAATGCTCAAAAGGCGTTCAAAAATTACTCTGTACCAGTTTTGAGAGTGAAGATACAGTATGTTCCAAAATAAAAAAAAAAATCTAAATTTTTATGCGGTGTCTTTGTTCTCTAACTTCCAGTTAGAAAGTTGTTGCCCTGTATCTCCTGAAGCCAATAGAAAAAAAAAACAACTTCATGTTTCTAAGTGCAATAATCGCTACGATATTCCAACTGAAAAATCGGGGAAAATTTATGAAAGAACAGCAAAAACTAACGGACAACACTCCTGCCCCTCATTTATGCTGTCCTTTCCCAAATTTTCTCCGATATTTGAATTCGAATATCTCACCGAATATTGCACTTGGAAACTTGGAATCATTTCCGTTGGTTGGCCTCAGGAGACTCACGGCAACAACTTTCTAATTGTTAGTAAGACGACAGGGGAACCGTATTAAATATTTAGATTTTTAATTTTGTAAATTGAGGGTCAATTTCAATTTAAGGGCTTAAATTGAAACTATACCTCTACGAAGGACTGTTGATGAGATAACGGCCGGTCGCATCAGCACTTACAGGACACCCTGTACATATATAGTTAAATTACAGAGAGGAGAATAAAGAAACTTTTTTAAAAAAAAGTGAACAAAAATTCACACATCTATATTTTTGTATGAATTTTTCGATGTAACGCATTTTATTTTGGAAAATGTACATGCGATTTTCGGTTCAAAAAGCCATGGTCTAGTCAGGGCCCAAAAACGTAATTAAATCCTTGAGGCCCCATTAAAGCCCTCGACACAATTTAAAGCCGTTTGAGTAATTTCTACCATAGTATTGTTCTGTGATAATTATCTGTAAACATTTCGACCGATGTCCAGTTTATGGTCATAACTAGAGTCCGGATTATATGCAAATGCATATGCACATTATGCATTTGCATATTTTGGAAATTTTTAACATCAATGCATATAAATGCATAAAATCAAACAAATTTCAGAATAAGTGCATATTTTTGAAGGTTTATTGAAGCTAAATCACTTTTTGTTTTTATAATTAAAAAAAAAAATGAATATTGCTCACATAATATATTCATAACATCGATTTACCCCCCGCAAATGGTTTGAAACGGTTGTTATTTAAAGAATACTGTAAACATCTCTATTAATTCACGAAATCTCACCTGCGGGGGGAAAAAAAACCGATGTTATGAAAATATTCCGAGCAATATTCATTTAAAAATAGTATTTAAAATAAAAGTGATTGCATTTCAATAAACCTTCAATAATATGTGTACTTATTCTGGAAAAGTTCTTTGATTTTATGCATTTATATGCATTAATACTAAAAAGGCCAAAATATTTTCTAGAGATACCGTCAAAAGTGTTCAATTTTTCTTTTAAAAAAATAGCGTGGAAATTCTGTTGTTAGTGGTATTTCGTTACTGAGCAGAACCAACTGTTACTGTTACCAACTATAAATGAAAAATTCCTAGACAAAAAAATGTGTAGAAGTTAATTTGCATATGAAAATATATACATGTGTGGGGATATTTTTTTTATGCATGAATATTCGCTAAGAAATGTATAATACGCATTTTTAAAAACATGTTTTATGGTGGTTATTTTGGCGCATATTTTCTCATTTTATGTAACGTATTTTAGAATTTTTTGAGGACTTTTACTGCATGTTTTGCGTTTTTTCAACTGCATATTTTGCCATTTTTAACTGCATATTTTGCCATTTTTAACTGTATATTTAGCCATCTTTGACTGCATATTTTGCCATTTTAAAGTGCTTACTTTTCCATTTTTAAGTGCATATTTGCATATTTATGCATCACATTTCGCCACTTTTTAGTGCATATAAACCGGGCTTTAGTCATAACTAATCGGTCATTTCATGAATTGGGCCATATCTCGTCTGAGCAATGCGGGAAAAAGTGATCGGTCTCCGAAAAAAATACCCATGTTGCCTCAATATCTTCAAAATAAATTCTTAAATTTGCTTACCCTACAATTCGTGTGAACAAAGCGAGGAATTAAATGTTTTTGAATATTTTTTGGGCACGTACCGCGTTCTGCCATTGAGAAAAAAATGGTACTTGGGTAGAGTGGTCAGTTTTTTACCCAGAATGATCCTAAAACTGTTTTTTCTTGTTATGTTGGAGAGACTTATTTAATTCACGCGGATTTTCAGAATTTATATATTTATGATTAATTTTCATTGTAGTTGCCACTGCCTTATCCAGCGAAAACATGAACAGCAACATGACTGGATCAACCAACAATTTACCGAACGTACCTCAAATTTTGTTCCTCATTCTTCTTGGAGTACTGAGTGAGTATTTTATGGAGAATAAATAAAATTTCGACATTTTATATACGTACATGGTGTTCTATGTATTCGTAGGTAGTTTAAAAATTGATAAAAACTGAAGGATTTGGCACATTTGAATGCGATCTGCGAAAAAGTTATTCTCACGCAGGGGGGATATATTTTCTCGTACAAGAAAAAAAATTAGTTCCAAATTTTTGTTCAAGAATTAAAAAAAAGAAGAAATACATAATTTCGGTCCAAAATTACTGAGAGAAGATATTCAATGATTAAAAACACTGTAACTACATAATCGATGAAAACAAAGAAGCCAGAATTGCAGCAACAAAAAAAATCAGAATCATTTAAAGTAATTTTATAAATAATGGAAAAAAATTAATTAAAAAAAAATCTCAGAATTGATGAAAGAATTAATTTCAAGATTAATGAAAAAAATTAAGAATTAATGAAAAAAATTAAGATTCAACGGAAAATAATTAATAATTAATGAAAGAAATAATTTCAAGAATTAATGAAAAAAATTGAAAATTAATAAAAAAAATTAAGAATTAATGAAAAAAATTAAGAATTAATGAAAAAAATTAAGAATTAATGAAAAAAATTAAGAATTAATGAAAAAAATTAAGAATTAATGAAAAAAATTCAAAATTAATGAAAACAAAAATTCAGAACAATGAAAGAAATAGTCACAGAATAAACGAGGAAGTAGTTTCAGAATCAATGAGAGAAACAATTTCACAGACTCGAAGAAACAAATAGAATTAATGAAAAAAATAATTTCTGAATTAATAAAATAACTAATTTCAGAAATATATAATGAGATAAATAACTTTGGAATTGAAGAAGGAAGTAACTAAAGAATTAATAAAAGAGATATTTTCGGAATTATTAAAAAAGTAATTTCCAGAATTGAAAAAAAGAAATGATTTCAGAATTTCTGAAAGAAATCACTTCATAATTTTTGAACCAAACTATTTCACGAGTGATGAAATTTCAAAATTATAGAAAGAAAATTTTGAAATTCTCTTAAAGAAGTAATTTCAAGAATTAAAAGAATATTTGAAAGAAGTAGTTTCAAATATCTTCAGAATTACTGAAAGAAATTTTAGAACTAATGAAACAAATCATTCCATAGTTGATGAAAATTCATGATTACTGAATGAAAAATTTATAGTGAATGGGAGTAGAATTCATGATTAATGAAGGAAAATCATCTTATATACGAAAAGAAAAGATTTAAAGAATTAAAAGAAATATATCAGAATTACTGAAAGGTAATTTCCAGAAATACTGAAAGGTAATTTCCAGAAATACTGAAAGGTAATTTCCAGAAATACTGAAAGGTAATTTCCAGAAATACTGAAAGAAATTATTTATAAGAAGAAATATTATAGCTCCAAAATTTATGAAAAAAAGTCAGTATTACCAACACAGCAATAAAATTTTCAGATTCCTTTTTAATGTAATTTTAAAATTAATAGAAAAAAGTAAATGAAAGAAATAATTTCAGAATTAATGAAAAAATAAATTCAGAATAAATAAAATCCTTCAAAAATTTTACTTCCCTGTAGCCCATCTGTTAGTATGCCACTATATGTTACAATACACCGTTAAAAATCTAGATTTCATCTCACAATTCTAGAGTCTCTCAGTATGAGTCTGTGGCCTGCTGGCTTCATGAAAAGTTTCAATTAGGACCGCAATGTCTGAAACATTGAAGACCCCCCCCCCCCCGAGATAGCCAATAATGCATAGCAATTTTATTTTAATTTCAAATTTTTGAAGCCCGAATGGGATAGGATATTGGTTTAAGCTAGTTTTCAGTTAATGCTGATTATTATTGATTGAACATTGAGCATTGAAGAACCGGACACACCGTGCTTCCCATCTCAATGAGGTATCGAAGTGGTCCCGAAAGATGAGTGCGTCCAAAATTTTATTAAATGAGTACATATAAATTTACTCATTCAATAAAATTAGCTATTCTGTTATATAAATTTGTATAACACAATAACAAGTTCGACTACAGGAGTATGAATCAACAAAATGTGATGAATCGTGGTCTAAGAATCGAAGTCTAAATTGATATTGTAGCGTCCTTAGCACGTCTGTACGCGATAACCAAAGTTCCGTTGGTGGCGGTTCGTCATCGTGCATTGGATGTCACGAATTGTAGTCATATAGGCTGTACAACGACAAATCGATGTCATTTTTGCGTCACTTGGAGTTCTGGTCCAAGTCAGCCAATGTTCGGACACCCGGATGTTTTAGCTCGTTCTACGCGCACATTTATGTTTCATGAGTATCTTAATTCTCCTGGGCAAATAGGATAATTTCATCATTCCCGAAGCTACACCAGCTGGCTAGCTTGATTATGGGTAGCATTGATTCACCACTTTTACATGTTAGGTGTTTATTGTTCCTCCAATAGAACTTCGCCATTTAACGCCATATCATTTTTATGAATTTCCAGTACCCCTACGTGGCCGCAAGTTGAAGACTCTTCCTTGTATTTGCTTTACCGGCCTGGAAGGCTGAAATTCATCCTGCTTCTTCCGTAGTCCAATTTTCTTGTCGTGCAGCGAGTATAGGTTATGTCTAAAAATTGAGTCAAATTTTGAATGCGCGAGAATTTCATTGTACTTTTTAGTATTCTTCTCTTGAATGCGGTCATCTGACCTTGTGACATCTGAACAAAACGAAACGCTCATGTGCGTGGATATTGGCAGACGTAGTGCTATAGCAAGCCCGTAGCACCACACTTTCAAGTATTGTGAGATGATCTTTTAAAGCGCTGCAAGTGTGTCGGAAACGGACTATGCTCAGTTAAAAGAATCGTTCTTACTCGCGGCCGTGCACACTTGCGCAAAGCCACTCGACGTTGTATCTTGTAAGTGTCCTTTGCTGAGTTCTCGTTCCATTCAGCTTGCTAAAGACGAAGCATTTTGTTTTTCAAGATATTGTGGGCATGGCTCCTCGGCAAAGTGGAGCCATCAAGTTTTTAATGTTGTCACCTACTTATGTACACATTGTCTTCATTATTATTGATACTATATCGCGTCTCTAATAAGAAATTTCTTGATCTCTTGTATCTCTCAAGAAATTTGAAATGGCAAAATCTTGTGTAAGTTGTTTTCTTGTCACTGAAACTATTCGAGCGGAAAAACAAACTTAACAGTGTTATAAACGTTGAATCACCGGCAATCATAAAGATTGAACTTTCCAACTTAGACGATTGTAGAGGGCGTTTTATTTGACCAAATGACACCAAATTTTATACAACAGACTTTCCAGAGAATGAGCTCACAATTTTTTCTTTCGTCCACCAGTTTGCATAAAAATTCACCTCCGTTTGGCAAAGTATTCTATCAGAGGTTCTCAAGCAGGGGTTAATAGACACCTTGGAGGTCGTTGGAGAGATTCCTAGCGGTCCGTGTGGTTGGATGACAAAACAATTATTTTTTTTCCATTACAACTCACTGATATCATATTCTTTACAAATACAAATACAAATACAAATACAACGCCACAACAGGCAAAATGCCCAACGAGGTGGCTGATAAAAAGATGCCCATAAAAATATGGTTGTCATATGTTTCAAAAATACAGCAACCCAATTAAAAATGCAATTAACACGAATTACAAACAATATATACACATGATAAAATATTATACGATGCCCATAAAGATTACTTATGGTTGTCTTATTCTAAGAATGGATAGCTTCTCGATTTACCCCAACATGTTTATCGTATTTCTTTTTAAACGTGTCAATTTTGTTACAATTTACTACCTCCGGGGGTAAGCTATTCCATTTATTAACAACCCTATTGGAGAAAAATTCCCTGCGACACCATAACCTTGGTGGGGTCTTTGATTTTCATTTCATTGCCAAAGATGGTTCCTCGGATTTTATTGACGCAATGGGTTCGTGAAACATGAAAGGCCAAGAAACCTATGCTTAGTATACCCATTTTCTTCCTTTCCCCAGGTTTTAAACAATGAGGAATCCGATGCACCTAGATTATTACTTTTGGGTGTAGAAAACACGTTTTTTGTTGTTGTTTTTTTTCCAAATGTCAAATCATAGCTGCTAACCGAGCATGTTGAACACCCGTAGAATGATTCCTCGATTGATTGTGCCACCTATTGGCCAATTTTTCTGTTAACGTTATTAATTTAATACATGGTGAACGCATGTACATAGGGTGTCCTTAAGTTATAATGCGGCCTTTATCTCATCAAGCGTTCATTGTAGAGCTATGGTACTAATTTAAAAAATGCTCTGTACCATTTTCAAGAGTGGAGAATAAATAGTGCTAAAAATGAAAAAATCTAACTTTTTTTAATGGCCCCATGTTTTTACCTTAAAATTATAAAGTTGTTTCCCTGTCTCATCTAAGAAAGAAAAAATACACGTTTCTAAGTAAAATATTCGCTGAGCTACTTGAATTTCAAAACCGCAGAAAAATTAGGAAAGAACAGCATGAATGAGGGAAAAAAGCGTTATCCACTAGTTCATATGCTGTTTCTTTCGAAATTTGTTTCTCCGATTTTATAATTCAAATATCTCAGTGAATATTTCACATGGAAACGAGAAATTTTTTTGTTTGGCTGCGAAGACAGTGTAACAACTTTCTTCTTGGAACTTAGGAATTTCGATTTTCTAAGAGGAAAGAGGGGCCGTATAAAAATTTATATTTTTAATTTCATGACACACTGTATTTTCCCTCTCGAAACTGGTGCAGATAGAGTGGTTTTTGAACACTTTCAAAATTAGGACCACACCTCTACCCCGAATGGTTGATGAGATAAAGGCCACATTGACACTTACAGGATACCTTATATATAGAAATATTGGTTGAAAAATATATTGGATAAAAATACTATTTCCCGCAATTAGCATCAGGATAATCCCTTCATTATTCCCCTCACACACAGGGCATGGTAATTTTTTCAGCCTCTAAGGCTTCAAGAAGTCGATTTTTTTGAAAATAAAATTGTTATCACTTAATTTGAAATCAAATGTAAAAACATTTCGCGTCAATCGGTTAATTTTTCATTCAAAATAGAGCACAAAAGAAATGAATGATAATTTGAAAGTATCCAGAAGCAAACTTTGAACGTGTTTTTTCTCAAATGAAATTTCCGCTGTACATCCGTAAGATTAAAATTTTTCGAGATAAAACAATATTTAGATTAATATTTAAACTTATTTGAAAAAAAAAAAATTCGATTTTGTGGTGCTCAGAAATATTTGCAGAAAACCCCCATTTTTTTTGCAAAAAACAGCAAAATAAATGGGGGGGGGGGCTAAGTTCGGTCGTTGTAATGGAGTAAATGACATTTACCAGTCGTTATAATGGATAAAACAATAACATGGTGGGAATAGGAAAACATTTGGAAGCTGTCGTACCGATCGTTATAATGGAACAGTCGTTATAATAGGCGGTCGTTGTAACGAGTGTCAACTGTAGTATGAGGTTTCATTTTTCTTCGCTTCGACTTTTGGGATCACGTATCTCGGTTCTTGACTTGCCACGGAACATCGGTCGGAAAACTGATCTTTCCAAGTACGGTCAACCCTCAATTTGCGTACAGTTTGGTTTACGAACAATAAAAAATTTATTCTGTTTACATTACGAACTTGTCTTTAGTTACGAACATGGAATTAAAAAAAAATTCGACCAAATCCGAAGCAACAGTGAAATTGGGAAATCTACGCAGACATGACGATTTGTTTTTTCAAGTTCGTTTTCTGCAAATAAGACTCTTCCGATCCTGCCCATGGATCAGTTTGTTTCAATTCAAACATGCAGAAGGTTTATGTTAAAAAAATATTTTTCAGAGATATTTTGCAATAATCTCTGGCACAGAATCAACACTCACTGACAGTTTAGAAACATCATTTTAATGCCCTACGTTTCTTATTGATAAAGTTTGGCAGCAGCGCCATAGCCAGAAATTTATTTCGCAGTGGGGGCGGTTACCACTGACATTTCGTTTCGGAAAGGACGGGAACAAAAGTGATAAAACAATAGACTCATACATGTTATTCCATTTAAATCAGCCATTTTTTTACATGTCAGGCACTATTCTGACATTTCTCTCTTGCTACGGCTTTCCTTGGCAGCAAGTGGCTCAAATAAGCATGAGTTCGGTTTAGAACGCTTTGTATCCAGGTTGCTTTGCTGGAAAAAATATTTGAGAACTTTGACACTCTCTGAGATTAATACAGTAGAAACTTCCTTAACAGACACTCTCCGTTAACGGAGAGTGAGTTTTTGAATTGAGTGAGTTGAGAGTGAGTTGACGTGCCTCAATGTATTTTGCCTTTCTCTCTAACAGACACTCGTTAGCGAACAAACTCCTCGGCCCCCGAAAGTGTCCGTTATTGAGAGGTTCCAGTGTGGGTAAAACTAATGAGACTATAGAGATAGGTCCGACTCTGCCCTGATACAGAATATAAGCCCGATATCTCGTAAAGTTTAAATTGTTTCTCTCCAGGAAAAAGTATTTTCAGTGTTATTTTTTGATTATATCAATAGGTTTTATACGTTATGCCCATGAGCATGAAACTAGTCGTCTACTGACAGCGACTTGAAGCGATAAACCTGTCGCGCGAAGTAGTTCGTATTCACAAGACAGAGCCTATTGAGGTAAGATAGTAAGAGGACGTCATCTACTGCAAACGTTCTTGAGCGAGCGACATCAGCAGACGAGCGGAGAATCGCGATGACTCCGCTTGAATTGGGAATATACGCGTCTTGTATTGTCTACGCATCCACAGTAAGATTGTTTATTTGTCACACACCATCGCTCCGTTTTTTTCCACTTTCGGTGGGTCTCTCTCTCCCCGCGTAGACGAGAACAGACGAGTCTACCCCTCCTCCTTATCCGCGTGAGCATGAAAGCTGTAAATTTGATAATTGCCGTTTATGGGTTGTGATGCTGTAAGTAGTAATAAATTAAATGTAATTACTCATTTATTTACAACAAGAACGCCTTCTCCGAGTTTGCGCCAATTGTCTCATTAAGTATGGACTTGATAAGTTTTCCCCAAAAATTTTAGTTTTTCAATACTTTCTGAAGATTGTTTAACCAGCACACTCGTCTGTGCACGGAGTGCAGTCGCGAATTCAGTAGCGCGTAAAAGTCGCTTTCAGTGGACGACGCCAGACACCCCCTTCCCAGTCATTCGACGCGATGTCGGGGAATCACGTGGTCGTTCGCGGGGCGTGCCGCATGTTGTCGCTTCCAGTGGACGACCGGCCTAAAGGAGCGTCGCAAAAATTGACACTAGAAATCATCGAGGTCCCAGGAACGAATTATAATCCATTTTACATTTATCCCTATGCGAACAAAAATATTTTGATTTTGCAAACAGACATCAGGAACGAATTCGGTTTGTAAACCGAGTAGGGGGGTGACCATGAAAACTTCAAATCGAAAATTTCATAACAAAACATGCGCAAAGCAAGACCCAAATCTTTTCTTTTCGGGAAGTAACTAGTAATACATCAAGTTCAATAACCTGACGATGGGTAGTATTTGTCTTTTTTTTTTCCCCCCGTGGACGTCCGGGACATTTACAGTATGAAGAAAGCTGTAAGGGTGGAGAAATAAAGATTGTAAGGAGAGTTCTCAAAGAGGGTGTTTTCAAGGGAGAAATCGCAAATGGGGAGGGAGAAAAAAAAAATAGAATAAAAAATAAAGCGACGGCCTCATCTTGGGTCGTTACAGACTGGATTGGTAATGGATGATATAAATTAATGATTCAATGCTGCTTTCAGAGTATAGACATTCCTAAGATAAATGGGCTCAGGTTAACCTCCCGGAAACTATCTATGAGCAAGTTTTTTTTTGCGTTTTTTACGATCTGGGCTCGAAGAAGATTAAGAGCATGAAGGAAAGGCTCCCAAAAATAATAATAAATAAGTAAAATGCACTGTCTCCCGATGGGTAACAGAAATAGACATTGATATATATTCGGTCTCTGAAGTGAGGCATCATTTTTTAAATATCGATAATAATTTTTGCATTAGTCTCTGCATTACTGGGCGTGGAGACTTGATTTATATAGATTCCGTCTGCCTCCCCCCCCTCCATCTTCTCTGTAATTATCTTGAAGGGGGCAAAAGAAAAAAAAAAAACTACTCATAATTAATAGTGTGTATATATATATGAGATCCGTGTTATTTGGCGGAAATGATCCAAACGGAAGGTGTTGAATACCGTCTTTGGCGTGACATGATTTATTAGACGGCATGATTTGTCGTGGAATTCCTAATGTTTTCAGTAATTTTAGATTTTTGTTTTTAGTTTTTAAAAAAAAAATACATTTAACGACTATAAATTTACTTCTTTTTTTGGTTTTTGCAATTGGCGAATCGACTATTAAAATGACTTACGCGGGGAAGTATGAATTGCCCACTTTTCTGGAAAATTTATAGGTTTTTGGCTTGAAATGATGAATTATTTTGGACGATTTATTTGTGCTGTGGAAAAAAAACAGAAAATTGGTGGAATAATATTCAGAAAATTTATGGTTCCACGTAACACTCGTCTCTAATCAATGCATGCTGCACTATGCATTCTTAGTTATTGAGCTTACAGCGAATTTTTTACCGTTACCGTAACCTGAAGGGTCTTCAACCTTTTAGGCCAAGGGTGTTTGAACCTTTTGGATTTTGGTTTGAAAATGTGCCGCGGGGGCCACTTATGTGATCTGGAAACGTGCCGCGGCTACTCAAGTGATGATGAATTGCACTGTGGGTCACCAAAGTAATCTGTAAATACGCCGTGGGTCATTTGAGTAATATGGGAATGTGCCGCCGGTTATTGAAGTTACCTGTAAATATGCTGTGGATCACTTGAGTGATCTCGGAATCTGCCGAGGGGCCAATCAACAGATGTGGAACTGCACTGCGGGTCACCTAAGTGACTTGTAAATATGCCATAGATCACTTAGGTGATCTGAGAATGTGCCGCGAGTCACTCACGTGGTCTTTAACTATACCGTGGGTCACGTAAGTAATCTAGGAATAATCTAATTCACTTAATGTGGAACTGAACCGCGGGGGACTTGAGTAACCTACGCATAAATGTGCTACTCAGTTCATTTTTACAAAATTAGGTTTGAGGCAGTGTCGTCTTGACACATGGGCCCACCCG